>NW_017670494.1:118390-125220 GCF_001879085.1 Nicotiana attenuata
GCATAAACGGTATCACCAACATCCATTTGGTTCCGTATACGCGTTCTCTTATGCACTTGTAGATTGCAAATAGTCCTTGTTACACAGCCTTTTAAATGGTTCCGGCAGCCAATAATGCTCAGCACCAACTGGCTACAACTGCCCACTATATGTGTTTAAGTATGCAGCAAGATTGTATTGCCTACCAACATAGTTGGTTGCCCCTAAACCTGTATGTTGAAAGCACTTCATGGCATGTGAGTACGGCATGTGGTAGATGGTCCATTTCCCACATGAACACAACCTGTTGGCTTCGTTAACGGTATGTATATTATTCCCCGGTGTTGATGGATAGCGTGCAAACTTCAAAAACACCCCAGTCGTGATCATACTGTAAAAATGAATACCAATGTGCTTGGCTCCTGTATTTCTCAAATCTTTTCATCGGTATTGGCAAAAATTCAACACCCCTCTCCATCAATTCTAATGCACCTCTATGCCTTTCAACAAACCTCTCCGCCATCTGTTTGAATGTCATCCGGACCATGGCAGTGACAGACAATCCACGTGCAGACTTCAATAACCCGTTGAAAGACTCCGACACATTTGTAGTCAGGGATCCCCATCGTCTGCCACCATAAGCATGAAATGTCCACTTATGAAGCTCATGCCGCGTCAACCAATTATAGGCTCTTTCGTCTAACTGCCGGCTCGATTCCACGCGCCTTATGAATTTGCGCTGCTAGTGATCAGTTGCAGCCATCCACATTAAATCATGCAAGTCCTTGTTGGGATATTTCTTCTGGAAATTGGCCTTCAGGTGCCTCACACAGTAACGGTGGTATGCATAGGGTTCCTGCCATTCAGCCAAATGCTCTACAGAACTTAATATACCACCATGCCGATCAGATATTAGACAAATACCTGAACGTTGTTTGACAACGTGCTGCTTCAAGTGGTTCAAAAATAGCGTCCACGTCTCTTGGCTTTCATTGGCACAGATGGCAAAATATAGTGTAAATATTTGTCCATTGGCATCTACTGCAACGACGATCAAGAAGGAAACAGGGTTGTGGAAAGTGGGTAAATATATTGGCACCCATGTTTGTGAGATGGATACATTCAAAGGGAATCACTTCAACATGGATGTTGACTTGATTTCTCTTCAACTTATTCCACACATTGAAGTGTCCATTAGGTACAAGATCAAAGAGTGTATTACATCCATCCACCAGGAATATGGGTGTACTATTACCAAAAGAAAGGCATATCTCGGGCGCAAACATGCATTTGAAATTATTAATGGTGACTGGGATATGTCATTTGCATCTCTACCCAGGTACATGGTTGCACTGAAACACTTTAACCCCGAGAATGTTGTTGAATAGAAGCTTGAGCAGAGTGCAGGAATACCGAAATATATATTCAGATACGTGTTCTGGGCATTTGAACTAGCAATTGATGGTTTTGTGCATTGTCGTCCGATAATTTCCATAGACGGCACTCATGTCAATGGAAAGTATGATATTAAGTTGTTGATCGTCGTTGCAGTAGATGCCAATGGACAAATATTTACACTATATTTTGCCATCTGTGCCAATGAAAGCCAAGAGACGTGGACGCTATTTTTGAACCACTTGAAGCAGCACGTTGTCAAACAACGTTCAGGTATTTGTCTAATATCTGATCGGCATGGTGGTATATTAAGTTCTGTAGAGCATTTGGCTGAATGGCAGGAACCCTATGCATACCACCGTTACTGTGTGAGGCACCTGAAGGCCAATTTCCAGAAGAAATATCCCAACAAGGACTTGCATGATTTAATGTGGATGGCTGCAACTGATCACTAGCAGCGCAAATTCATAAGGCGCGTGGAATCGAGCCGGCAGTTAGACGAAAGAGCCTATAATTGGTTGACGCGGCATGAGCTTCATAAGTGGACATTTCATGCTTATGGTGGCAGACGATGGGGATCCCTGACTACAAATGTGTCGGAGTCTTTCAACGGGTTATTGAAGTCTGCACGTGGATTGTCTGTCACTGCCATGGTCCGGATGACATTCAAACAGATGGCGGAGAGGTTTGTTGAAAGGCATAGAGGTGCATTAGAATTGATGGAGAGGGGTGTTGAATTTTTGCCAATACCGATGAAAAGATTTGAGAAATACAGGAGCCAAGCACATTGGTATTCATTTTTACAGTATGATCACGACTGGGGTGTTTTTGAAGTTTGCACGCTATCCATCAACACCGGGGAATAATATACATACCGTTAACGAAGCCAACAGGTTGTGTTCATGTGGGAAATGGACCATCTACCACATGCCGTACTCACATGCCATGAAGTGCTTTCAACATACAGGTTTAGGGGCAACCAACTATGTTGGTAGGCAATACAATCTTGCTGCATACTTAAACACATATAGTGGGCAGTTGTAGCCAGTTGGTGCTGAGCATTATTGGCTGCCGGAACCATTTAAAAGGCTGTGTAACAAGGACTATTTGCAATCTACAAGTGCATAAGAGAACGCGTATACGGAACCAAATGGATGTTGGTGATACCGTTTATGCACGTAAATATGGCATATGCTCGCAAACAGGACACGACCGTCGTAAATGTCCTTCACTTGGTTTGGGTAGCGGTGGTAATCCAGCTCCTGGTGCAAGTTTATCTAATGTGCCCAACTATCAAGGATACGCGTAGTGTTTTGTTTTCGTAATGTTTTTTTGTAATAAGTGTATGTTCTTGTTTATGTTGCAAGATGTATCAAATAAAATTATGTTTCCATTGTTGTTAAATCTTATTAACATTTAACAATTTTCAATTGAGTAAATTAATAAATTTCTCCCTCCCGTTCATGTAATCAAAAATAGTATTAGATTAAAAAACGGAAGATTTTACGTTCACTTTCGAGTTTCACTCTAAAATTATTAGAAAAGTACAATGTCAGAGGAGGAAGATGTTTGATAAATAAGTGAATATAAATAGCGCGGTTAAATACTACGTTATATGTATTGTCTTGTCGATCTGAATAGTTGCCCGACTACGAAAAAGCTATTTTGTATCAGGAAGAATCTATAACACGCGAAGCATAGCGCGGTTAAATACTACGTTTTGTGTGAATATATATATAACGCGGTTAAATACTGTGTTATGTGTGTTGTCTTGTCGATCTGAAAAGCTGCCCGATTGCGAAAAAAAGATGTTTTATATCAGGAAGAATCTTTAACACGCGAAGCATAGCGCGGTTAAATACTGCGTTTTGTGTGAATATATGTAGCGCGGTTAAATACTACGTTATGTCTGTTGTCTTATCGATCTGAAAAGCTGCCCAACTGCAAAAAAAGCTGTTTTATATTAGAAAGAATCTTTGACACACGAAGCATAGCGTAGTTAAATACTACGTTCGTGCGAATATATATAGCGTGATTAAATACTACGTTATGTGTGTTGCCTTGCCTATAAATAACAGGTGAATTCTAGTTATTTTCTGCGCTTAACCATAACAAATAGCAAAACTTTCCATAAAAGCAGGGTTTTTTTTCCTCTTTAACAAATGTCTGACCGCATGCCAATGTGCCAATGTGGCAAACGCTGTATGATGGCGGACTGTTGGGATGATGGTCAAGTTAGGCGCAGATACTGGATGTGTGTGATCAGGTTTGGAGGCAACAATGGAAATTCTTGCAATTTTGAGGTATGGCTTGATGAACCCTGTCAGCAGAAATGCTATAAACGATCTTTGCAGTATCTTCATGATTTGACCAAAAAACGGTGGAAATATGAACGAGAATATAAAAGAGAAATTGCGGAGTTGAAGGAGAAACTCAAAGAGGTGGAAGAATAAAAAAATAAGCTGGAAGATAAATTTAAGTTGTTGGAGCAGAGAATACTAGGCGGTGGTGACTAAACAATGACATGTATGTGTTTAGTGTAGCAGTTTATCTTTATGTTTCCCATGTCATGTGTTTTCATTAGTTGTACTGAATTTAAATTATGTTAAGGTTCTATGTTTGTGTTTGTGTTGTAGTGTTAAAATAAAGAAGAAACGGGAAAATAAAACATAATGCGCATATTATGTAAACATAAAAAATTGTTCTTATTATTTACATAAAAATATTTACATAGCATACATAAAATACAAAAAGAGAAAATCAATGTTTCCCACAGCATGTGTGCTTCAATGCAGCCGCTGGCCTGAGGTGCATCCGATCCCACCCGGCTACGCTATCAGGATCATCGTCATCACGTTGCCTCTTTATCGGAAGATGCGCTGCAGCATTAGCGTCAGTAGTGCTGGCAGGATCGGTAGAAGGGGTTGTCGGTCCGTCAGCAACCTACAAAAGAATAAGTCAGCTCAGTATATGAAAATATATATTATCTACGTGTGAAGTCAAAAAAATCTTGCCATGGTCTCGTCGGGCTCCTGAATATAAGCATCCGTTGCATCCTGCTCAGCATCGCACAAAGTGGCCTCCATGACGGGCTGGAATGAAGCCTTAATAAGAAAATTATAAAGTTATTTATGGCGAATCAATGAGATAAAAATATATGTAAATTTAATAGTAATACAAACACTCCTGCGCCTGTGAAAGATCCACACCACCCGTCGATGATGAGCCATAACTTAGCCGGCGCCCACCATCCATATCTCGGGTCGGTCGATGGGCCTGAAAACATCTGCTCCCAATCATCTCCGGTAATGCTCGTGCCCGTGATCAACAATGGATCTGACGGGGTCACCTGCGATGCTGCTGGAGTGAACACCAGCTGAAGGCTGTATGACGGCATGCTGCTGGGATGCTCGTCTGGCTGATGGAGGTCACCCGGAAGATCAGCTCCAATATCCTCAACAGGTGCCTGAACAGGTGCCTCAACACCCCCTTGATGGGGACCACCTCCTCACCGGCCCCCACAACCCCATAGGACAGCCCTGCCTCGTTGGACAGCCCTGCCTCGTGGTCCTCTAGCTCGTGGGACAGGCCTACCTCGATGGTAGTGCTCTGACACCACATAAGCAGGGATATGCTCTAAGCGCTCGTCCTCTCTGGCTCGATGCAGTGTCCGGGCAACCAGCTCTCTGTAACCTGTCGGCCATACTCGTGCAAAGTAACCGCTCCCTTGCCGGCATGCTGCTGCATCTGCAGTCCCAACTGGTGGACTAAATGTAGGCCAATAGCCTGCACAACATGTAAAATATAAATTAGGAATGCTAGATCAAAGTTATAAGTAAGAATACCAAATAACATACTAGTGCCTCGTGCCTCTCGGCGTATGGGACGTACCGACCGCCAGCTCGATGAATGGGATTCCAGATGATAAGTTGGGTAACGCCGCGGTACCAGTCCATCTAATCATGCTCAGTATCCAGCCGACTCGGTGAAGGGGGCGGAATCAGGTCAGATCGCTGGTCGTAAGTAAATATCTGCTCCTGCAGCCATGCCAAAAATGCGTCATCCACCCTGGTACGATCATCCCGCTGTGTGGTCTCCCAGGTGGGCGGCGTCGATACGAGCTGCAGACGGCCAAACTGGCGAAGTACCCGCTCGGTGGCATGATGCTCCACGATATCAAGGCAGAACAACGGAACGGAAGAGCCCCACATAAGTCGGCCAACCGAGCAATAACAGGGCAAGCCAGCTATCAACTCGTCGTTGTATGGCTCCAGATGAACTATTAAGTAAGAACAGCAAACATCAAAATACGCAACTTGTATTTGAAGCTATGACAAGTAAACTTAGATATACATTTACCTGTGCGCAATCCAGCAAATCCAATATATCCCTAAACAAGGAGAGATTATGCCGAGCCTCGTACTCGCGCATATATCCCCGCCGGAGAACCCACCTTCTAGCTAGAGGGAGCAACGTAGGTGGTACATCCAGATCTAATAGTGGTAGAGGTGGTTGCAACTGCAGGAATCGCTCCCAGCCCAAACCTAACATAAAAAGTTGATGTAAAATTTAAGATATATTTTTACTAGGTATGTTAAAATGAATAGAGTATTCGAATATGTTGTCACATGTAGTAGCTGCAAAAATCTAGTAACGTCACGCTGGGTGCCCATGCTCGCCCGGCACATCTGCCTGTACAAGTAGCCGAGAACAGCAGCACCCCAACTGTACTAGCATAAATCATCTAGCAGCTCAAGATGATGAAGAAGTCTCAAGCTGACTAGGTTCCCCGAAGTGTTCGGGAACAAGACCCCTCCAAACATAAGGAGTAGCAGCAACCTCGTATACCGGTCAACATGATAATCCGGTGTATCGCCATCGATCTCAGGATGCAATGCCTCCAACCACTGTCGAATAATCATCAACGGAAAATGACTGGTCCCAGCCAATACATTCTCATCCTCTGGCCGGAAAGCAGTGAGCCGCTGCAGCATGTCCAGGTACTACACATGTGTCATCTCTCTCATGCCAGGCGGCAGAGCAACAAAGTGTCCATCAACGGGCAGCCCATATAAATCCTCCACGTCATGTAGTGTGATGGTGGCCTCGCCAATGGGCAGGTGGAATGTGTGCGTCTCCGGTCGCCACCGCTCTATCAGGGCCATGACCAAAGACCAATCTAGCTGCAGCCGCCCGATCTCCAAAATCCTGTAGAAACCTGTCTCCCGTAGGCGTGTGACTTCACGGGCATGGAGAACTTTGTCATGCAGAAAGTCCCACATGTCGTCCACTCTCCTGACGCGGAGAGTCTGGGTCAGTAACTCTCCCTCCCATATGTGGGCGGACCTATGATTGCCCTGTAAAGACAGTAAATCATCGCTGGAAGATCCAGGATGAATAGGTGGCACCTCCATGTCGTCTACCGTAAATTAAACAACATTAATTACATGTTAGTT
>NW_017670494.1:125230-141879 GCF_001879085.1 Nicotiana attenuata
TATAAATTAAACAACATTAATTACATGTTAGTTTTATAATTTTATATGTTAGTTTGAAAATTAAATAATTAATTTTTATAATTATACAATATTTAATTATTAAAAATTTACATATGAGTTCCAGGCTCGATATTTCCGGCCCAATAGCACCAAGATATCCTGAATTCTTGTATGTGTTAGTTTTATTATAATGTTATATGTTAGTTTGTAAATTAAATAATTAATTTTTATAAATAAATATTCACATATGGGATCCAGGCTCGATATTTGGAGCCCAGTAGCACCAATTTATCCTGAATTCTTCTATGTGTTAGTTTATAATTTTATATGTTAGTTTGTAAATTGAATAATAAATTTTTATAAATAAATACACATATGTGTTCCATGCTCGATACTTGGAGCCCAGTAGCACCAATTTATCCTGAATTCTTCTAAGTGTTAGTTTTATTATTTTACATGTTAGTTTGTAAATTAAATAATTATTTTTTATAATTAAATATTCACATATGGGTTCCAGGCTTGATATTTGTGGCCCAGTATCACCAAGATATCCTGAATTTTTGTATGTGTTAGTTTTATTATAATTTTATATGTTAGTTTGTAAATTAAATAATTAATTTTTATAAATAAATATTCACATAAGGGTTCCAGGCTCGATATTTGGAGCCTAGTAGCACCAATTTATCCTGAATTCTTCTATGTGTTAGTTTTATTATTTTACATGTTGGTTTTATAATTTTATATGTTTGTTAGTAAATTAAATAATTAATTTTTATAATTATATAATATTTAATTATTAAATATTCATATATGGGTTCCAGGCTCGATATTTGCGGTCCAGTAGCACCAATTATATGTTGACTATAATTGGACAGAGTTTGTGTTTGATCTATCAGTTATTTTAACGTATTTTTGAGTATAAGAGATATTTAAACTACAGGGAAGCTACGCTAAAAGGCACTAAATTATACTATGCTAAAATGCACTACATTATAGTACGCTAAAAGGCACTACATTATACTACACTAAAAGGCATTACATTTTACTACCCTAAAAGGGCACTATATTACTAGTCTTTAAGCAAATAAATAATATAAAACAGATAAAAAACAACAAAAATATTTAATCACAAAACATTCACGAAAATACATATACAACAACAAAAAAAAACTTATTAATATTTTTTTACCAAATAATAATGATTTCTCAATTTGTACATATTTTTTTTAGCACACTAATATCTAAGTCCGGATAAAAATAACATACTACTTTAATTGCAAAAAACAAAAAACAAGATACAACACATATAAAAGAACTAATATGCATTTTTTATACGAGTTTCGACAAAAATTAAATCGGAATATCTCGATTTATGTTTTTTGAAATGTTGAAGAATTAAAAATTTGACTCTGAAACGAGCAACCACAACGAGAGAAGGCCTTAACTAAGATGTGGGACCAACAATATCTACTTTTTACGGGACGGGTGGGGTCCACACGAGCTTTTTTGGTCGTTAATGGAGGGGAGAACCGCCGGAATTATGTAAACAAAGGGGGGAAGGGATTCTATCCAGAACGTGGGGGAAAGGGAAGGGGGCAATTATTTATATATGTAAAACGCGGTTTATTACTGCGTTTTATATAAAACGCGTTAATGAACTGCGCTTTACATAGCCGTCTTATCAATTTTCAGGTAAAGCGCGGTATTAAAACGCGTTTAATATAAAACGCGATTATGAACCACGTTTAATATAAAACGCGGTTATGAACCGCATTTTACCTTAACGTCACAAACGGCCGTTAAGATAAAACGTGGTTCATAACCGCGTTTTACATATTTTGGTCACTAAATTTTTTTTCCAATAATCAAATATTTTGAGTCCAAAAAAAGATAACATTTCGGCTCCGGACTCCTCCAAGAACCTCCTTGCAAATTTGAGAAAGTAATAAGAATGAAACACAAAAGCAGCACCCCACCAGCCAATAGGTCATTTCACCCCATTTGTCAATAGGTTTAGTAGGCACAACTGTAAAATTCGAAAAAATGATAGAAATTTTTTTTCAAGTCAAAATGGTATTTGAAATTTAGAGTTGTGTCTGAACATAAATTTATGTTAAGGTTGTTTTTGAAGTTTTGTGAGTGATTTGAGTAAAAATTTTGAAAAACAGCTTTTTGCAGTTTTCCCAATTTTCAAAAATTTCCTAAATGCATTTTCAAGTGAAATTTGAAAATTTTATGAACAAACCTGATTTCGGAAAAAAGTAAAATTCTTTTGGAAAAGTCTTCCATCAAATTTTATGTCCAAACGAGCACTTAATTTATACATATACATATAGTATAGCTTTTTCTTTTATAGTATAAATTTCATTTGTAATAGCAGATTATCTATTATTTTTATTAAAATATGAGTAATTAGTACATCAATACTTATCAATATATTTACCTTAATGAATAAGGAACGTAAATATACTAGCTCGTATCACAAAAAAGGATATATTGTCTGATATAGATAAACCTATAGGGGATGTCTCTAAATTATTTCTAAAAATTACTCCATAAAATGGGGAGTAGTAACTTTCTTGTGACTGGCATAAAATGGAGACTATTTATATTCTTGAAGTGACAGTACTCGTTATACATATTGCACCCATTTATATTTTAATATTTGTTTTCCAATTATAGTAATAACCCCTTTATTATTAGTTTCTGATACCCCTGCTTTAACCAAAGATAACCCAAATGGCAGAATTGGTTCTTCAAAATGAAGTCGGGAAGAGGGAGGTAAAAATATACTTCTCCAGAGACATTGTGGCCAACAGAGATATGTGGGGAATTCAGAGATTCTGATAGATTTTTTTAGCTTCATATATATTTGTGCTTGACAGGAATAATGCATACTTTATCGAGAAATATCTGGTTAATGGAGCCAGGCCAAGGGAATACAAGTGATTAGACAATTACTAAAATAAATAATAGGAAATTAATTATATTTAAGTCTAAGAAGAAAATATATTTCCTCTTTTAATAAAAGAAATACACTTGAGAGTTGGGGCAATGCCAATGAATGCTAACAAGCAGGGGGGGCTAGAGGATACGGTCAAAAAAATTTAAGTATACATCATTAAATAGTAATTGTATGGGTCAAAAATTATCTTAGTTATATTTAGACCACCTCAGTATTGAGAGGGCCTTCGAGGGTTGCCATGTGTTATCAGTGTGACTTCAACAAAAGACAGATTCAAGGTCGAAGTGATCTGACAAGAGATGAAGGGCTAGGTCATGGAGTCAACAGAGATCAAGGTCGAGGACGATCACTTTCCTTAAACGGAGTAATAGCGGCTAGGTTTAGGATAAGACTTTAAAGAGAATATTCCAGTGAATATTCTGTACATCTGTACTAATAGGACTTTGTGGTACATATCCCCTTATAAATAGAAAGAGGTATAGTTATAGGAGACATTGAACACTTATTTGTGAGAGAACAACACTTTTTGACATTCTTTGAGATTCTTGCTTTATTACATAAATACATACATACATACATACAAAAGACACCTTTCTCTTGAGATCTATGTCTAGCTTTTCTCCCACGATCCAAGGAGAACCCGAATATTCAAAGGCTTACCAATTATTCATCATTGTCAGAAGGAACACTACACGATTCCACTCCTTTTTTCCGGTTATATCTATTACATCTATTTACATAATACCATCATACATCATTTATTGCGATTTATATCGTATTTACGCTATTAAGCATTGTTCGGTATCGTATATTCATCACTGTTACTACGGATCTTGTAACATTTTGTCACGACACTAGTTAGATAATCTAGTGGATATTATTATTAGCAAAGATTAATCCTACCTTGTTAAGAAAATCTAATTGTTTAATCCCATATCTGAATTTTGGTCAAACAGTTTGGCGCCGTCTGTGGGGACTTCTTAGCTAATCTTTTAGTTTCCCTTAGATCTACAACTCAAGTGACTTGCTAACCTAACGAGCCAATGTTTTTTTCCTCTCTGCACGTACAGAAATTTCCATGGCAGGTAACCAAGGAAACGGAGCTAGGGCAACAGGTGACGTCCCCAGTAACCTCATGAACGCCATCAACGAGATCTATGAAACACTAGGCGAGGATGTGACACCCACTGCCTCCCAGGCGTGATAGGTCGCCTCCCCCTTATTGCATCACAACGAAACCAAATAGGAAAGGAGCTTCCACGTCTACAAGAGAAAGGACGCCACCTGCCATGAAAATGCTCCTCGAAGCATGGCTAACCGATACCCTAGTAAGCGTGCTCAACAAAAAAGCTCCATGCACGACCATAGAAACCACGAGAGCCCACACGGTACAGTGAGGGGACGAAAAGGGCGATCAACCAGATCCTCTAACTCCAGGTATAACTGACAGTGTTACTAACAGTGCAGGTGACGGCGTCCTCGCCGCTGTTTTTAAAAAAAGGAAGAAATAGAGAATGAGAACAACACGCTCAGAGACTAAATGAAAGAACACCAAGAACGAGTAGACAAGATACTGGGCACCCTAAGTTACTGTCGAAAAGGGACGCCGGTAGGTTCGTAGAGCAGCCATATAGCGAGGAAGCGGCCCCACAAGTCATATCAAAGACCTTCAAAATAACAGTGTATCTAAGAATATATGACGGACAACCAACCCCGAAGACCATGTGACTCATTACGTCACCGCTATGAAGGGTCGTGCAACGACCTCACCAAGTAACAGGTGTCCTCCATTTTACCGAAGAAATTCGGCGAAACCCTCACTAGAGGGGAATTAAGATGGTATTCAAAGTTACCAGCGTGCTCCATAGAAACACTCGAAAACAATGGCGGACAAGTTCGTGACAGCACACGCCGGGACCAAGAAAGTCGAAACGAGAGTAAAAAACATCTTCACCATCAAGTAATCCCTAGGAGAAAGACTAAGGGACTTCCTCGCCCGATTCAACACGGTAAGGATGACCTTACCAAATGTATCCAAAGGGATAGCACTTGCGTCCTTTCAGAACAGGTTGAGTAAAGAGGGTTCAAAAGCGACCAGAAAGCTGATGAGCCAGTTGATAAATTATCCTCCAACCACCTGGGGTGAAATCCATAATGCCTATTATGCCGAGGTCCAAGCAGATGATGACGACGTTAACGGACCAACTCGACGACTCATCTCGGTACAAACCAAGCCTAGGAAAGAGTGAAGATATAACATGAGGAGGGATCACCCAATCTCACGGTCAAATAGGGAACGAATTCAACCTTACGTCAGGGCACCCGCCCCTCATTCCTTTCGATATGATGATGGCCCGTCTAGGTTGAGGACGGGGACCTACAAGAATGCGAGAGGTATGTTATCTGCTCACAATTTTTGTGTTCGCCTACAAAGATAGTCTACGCCCTGGAGAAGCTCAGAATAAAGGTAAAGTAGCAGCCAAAAATGAGGTCCGATTCAAGCACTAGGAAATTCGACGCCCTCTTCGAATTCCACCAAAAATGCGAACACAAAACAGAAGATTGCATCGCCCTAAGGCAAGAGGTAGCAAACATGTTGGAGCAAGGGCACCTCAAAGAGCTGCTGAGCGACAAAGGAAGGAGCGCCTTCTCCAGGGGTCGAGAACGTCAAGGCCCGTTGAAGTCGCCCTCACCAGCTCGTACCATCAATATGATTATTGGAGGTAGCGATGACGCCTCTATCAACAACGTCAAGTTCACTTCCACCCACAAGCTCAAAAGATCGATCACCCACGAACAATATGACAGACTCGAATAAAGTATCATCTTTGACGAGTCAGATGTAGACGATTTGACTTTCCCTCATAATGATTCTTTAGTCATTACGTTACGAATTTTAGATATTGATATTAAACGTATCATGGTAGATGATGTGAGTGGAGCGTGCATCATCCATTCCTAAGTCCTTGCCCAGATAAGACTCGGGGATAAAATAGTGTCACGTTTCATCAGACTAACCGGTTTTAACAATGCAATTGAACGGACCTTGGGAGAAATTACACACCCCGTCCTTGCTGGTGGCATAACTCTAGAGACAACGTTCCACATCTTTATCATGGACCAGGACACCGCATACAATGCCATAGTAGGACGACCATGGATACATCCTATGAGAGTCATCCCCTCCAGCTTGTTCCTAACACCTTGGGGAATATTCAACATACGAGGGGAATAGCGCACGTTTCGGGAATGCTACCACATCGCCATAGATAGCACGACAACTCAACAAAAGAAAGATAAGGAAAAAAGAAGCATATCAATCAGTAGGGTCGAGGTCGCCACAAAAAGGAGCTAGGGAAGTCATTATGGACCCCGAAACGGTCGACGCTGCAGAATCAACTATAGAGGATATCGATCCTATTAAATTAGACCACTGCAACCCCAGCAAAAGGGCCTGCATCGACTGAAAACTCTGAGAACCAGGTAAATTTAGTCAATTCTTAATAACTAACACAGATCTTTTGCTTTCAGCCATACAGATATGCCAGGCATCCCCAAAGAGATCGCCACATACAAAATTGAATGTCGACCCCTTCTATCCCCAGGTAGGCAGGTCCGACAAAAGTTCAACCCCACCATCAACGATGCCGTCCACAATGAGGTAGAGAAGCTATTAGCGAATGGCT
Organism: Nicotiana attenuata; assembly: GCF_001879085.1. Classification (NCBI taxonomy): domain Eukaryota; kingdom Viridiplantae; phylum Streptophyta; class Magnoliopsida; order Solanales; family Solanaceae; genus Nicotiana; species Nicotiana attenuata. The sequence continues at coordinate 131,882 of NW_017670494.1, forward strand.
CCATCAGGGAGTCAAAGTACCCCAAATGGATAGCCAACGTGGTGATGGTCAAAAAGAAAAATGAGAAATGGAGGACGTGTGTAGACTTCACAGACCTAAACAAAGCATGCCCGAAATATTCATTCCCATTGCCACATATCGACCAGCTCATTGACGCAATGGCTGGGCACGAGCTGCTAAGTTTCCTAGACGCATATTCGGGTTATAACCAAATACTCATCGAAGAAGAGGACCAAAAGAAAACCACGTTCATCTCCCATAGGGGAATGTATTGTTATAAGGTCATGCCGTTTGGGTTGAAGAACACAGGGGCCACCTATCAGAGATTGGTCACAAAAATATTCAAAGGCCAACTCAGTAAGACAATGGAGGTATAATTTGATGACATGGTGGTCAAATCCGCGAGGACAGAAGACCATATCGACCACTTGAATGAAGCTTTCGACATACTAAGACAGTACGGGATGAAACTAAACCCCGAGAAATGCGCGTTTAGCGTAGCCTCGGGAATTTTTTTGGTTTTCATAGTATCACAATGAGGAATTTAATTCAACCCAAATCAAATCAAAGCTATTGACGGGGTAGCTGAACAATACTAAGAAGCAAGTCCAAAGATTGACTGGTCGAATCGCCGCCCTATTAAGATTTATCTCGCAGTCGTCCGACAGTTGTCACAGATTTCATAGCATACTCAAAAAGGATAACAGCCTCAAGTGGATGCCTGAGTGCGTGCAAGCACTATGAGAACTAGAGGCGTATTTGTCATCGCCACCTTTACTCTGGAAGTCTGAACCCGGGGAACACCTTCTCGTCTATCTCGCTGACTCCAAAGTAGTAGTAACTGCAGTCTTGGTTCGAGAAAGAAAAGGTACACAATCTCCTATTTATTACATCAGTAAAACACTTATCGATGTCGAGACAAGGTACCCACACCTCGAGAAATTGGCCCTGGCATTAGTCGTAGCTTCACGAAAGCTTAGACCCTATTTCCAGTGCCACCCTATCCCGGTCATTACCACTTTCCCTTTAAGAAGCATTTTACATAAACCCGGTGTTGGCCCAAGTGAAGGTTTGTTTTGAAGATTTACAAAGGAAGCTCAAGCATGAACCGGGTCCATCTTGTGTGTGCATAGAAACGAGCAGATTCGAGCATATGGGATGCACGTGAAGGAGATAAGCCTAACTTGGTATAATTGATATCTCCTGATTGAAAAGGTTGCATAATTGATAAGGAGAAGGAATCCTTAATAAAAGAGAACACTATCCAAGATAGGGAAGGCGTTAGAAGTTAAAATCAACTAGAACTCTTCCACCAAGGAAGAGTAGCATTAGAACTCTAGTTATTTCTTCATCTACTAACTCTATAAATTACAGGATGTTCTCACTTTACAAGTAATGCACAAACGCAGAAGTTAAACGTGAATTGAGAGCAAAATAGCAAGGCTTTTTGCAAGCAGTTCGTGTGTGATTCAAGTGTGCAAATCTGAAGCTACATGAACCAGATAGAAGAACCATTTCTAAGTGTCCGTCTTTTATTCTGGTTCAATTGTATTAGGTGCTTTCATATTGTACCTTTCCGCTTTATCTAGAGGCAATTGTAATAGGTACTCAAAGTATTCAAGTTAGAGTTAACTTTAAGTTGTCACAATATTTAGAGGCTAGTTGCCACAACGGTATTAGAGTTAATCCTAGGTTTACAAAAGTGTTTTGGCTCAGTGATTTAGTGAAGAGTTTGGGTAAATCCTACTGAGAAGTGGGTCGTGGTTTTTTACACCTTTTTAGCCAGGTATTTTCCACATAAAATACTTGTGTTCTTTACTTTTAGCATTTACTATTTCAGCAACAGTAGGTTAAGGAACATTTAGAAGAACCATGTCCTTCCATAATCAGTTTAAGCGAAAAAATGGACGCCACACAAATCACCCACACTCTTGTGTGGTATTGAAGTTAAAACATCAATTGGTATCAGAGCAGGTTATCCTTGAAGAGGCTAACACCTTAGGAACAGATCAAGATGAGCGCACCACCTGGAAACTAGGAAGGGCAATCCACTGCTAGGCCACCACTATTTAATGGCCAGTACTACTCTTGGTGGAAAAACAGAATGAGAGATCACACCATCGGAGAAGACTATGAGCTATAGGATATTGTCACTGATGGTCCCGTGGCTACCTTGAAGAAGAATGCTGAAGGAGTAGATGTGCCAAAAACAAGAGTGGACTACACTGCTGAGGACTTGAGGAAATGGGAGAAAAATGCTAAGGCCAAGAAATGGCTTGTGTGTGGACTTGGTCCAAATGAGTACAGCAGAATTCAAAGTTGCACCACTGCTAAGGAAATTTGGGAGACTTTGCAAGTGGCTCATGAAGGAACACCTCAAGTAAAGAGGTCTAGAGGAACACTACTGTATTCTCAATATGAGAATTTCACCATGAAGGAAGGGGAAATCATCTAGGAGATGTATACAAGGTTCACCACACTAACAAATGAACTTAAGTCTCTTGGAAGGATCATTCCTAAAGAAGACAGAGTTGAGAAGATTTTGACAAGGGTTCTACCAGTCACTTGGGAGAGCAACATCACTGCCATTCAGGAATCAAAGAACATTGCCACTCTTAAGTTGGATGAGCTAATTGGAAATCTCACTGCTTATGAACTTAGAATGCTAACCATAAATATGGATGTACCCAAGTAGGAAAGGATCCTGGCACTCAGAATCACTGAAGGTTCTGAACTAGAAGATGATGAAATGACCATGAACACAAAGGACTTCAAGAAGTACCTAATGAGAGGAAAGGATCATTCAAGAAGTGGAAGATACAACAAATCAAGGATTCCTGAAAAGCAAACCAATGAGGGGTGTTACAAGTGTGGGAAGACTGATCCCTACATCAAAAACTGCCCTCAATGGGAAATTGAATGGAAGAAGGAAAGAGCTGAACGAAGAAACAGGAAGAAGGAACAGGTTCAACCCAAGAAGAACAAAGGATCAACAAAGGCTATGGTTGCTGCTTGGGGAGAAATCTCAGATGAAAGATCAGATGATGAAGATGGAGATGAACAAGCACTTATGGCCATTGGAGAATCTGAGGAGGAATCTGAGGTAAGTGTAATTTATCTCAAAGACAAGATTAAATTTTTGTCTAAAGAAAGGCTATCTGAGTTACTTCAAGATTTCATTGAGGAATCTGAGGATCTAAACAATGAAAAGGTACAGTTGTCTAAGGAGTGTGTGATTTTGAAAGCTAAGTGCGAAAATCTGGAACTTAGGGCTAGTGAAAGTGAAAGTAAAAATGATGTGTTGATGAACCAGGTTCATGAACTTGACACCAATGTCCTAGATCTTAGATCTAAAAATCTAAAATTGAAAGAACAGGTAAAAAGAAAGCTGATCACACACAACTCACTTTAGAAGAAAACTTAGGAAAAATGAAAGATGAGTTGTACAAAAGAGATGAGCAGATAGGAGTCCTAAAAGAGGATCTAAGCAAGGTTAAGCACGAGCCGACAAAACCTGTAAATGGAACAGGTCCTCTGGTGTACTTTCATGGCTACATGAACACCATAGTAGCAACAAGAGAGGACTTGGCTACGGGACCCCTGCACCTAAGTGGGATCCCAAAAGCAAGTACCTCACACTTCTTGAGAACAAAATTTGCACACACTGTGGTAAAACTGGTCACTATAAAAGTGAATGCACTGCAAAAGAAAACTCTAGTCAAAACAATAAGAAATTTGTTCAGGGAAAAATAGGCTACCAAGTGGGCTAAAAAGAATCTGATTCACCCTTTTTCCTATAGAAAGGGACCCAAACTAGTTTGGGTTCCTAAGACTAACCCCTCATTTCCTTTTCAGGTCCAAGTGAAACGGAGCAGCCAAATATGGTACATGGATAGTGGCTGCTCAAAGCATATGATAGGAAGCAAGAACCAGTTCCTTTCACTTGAGGACCTCAAAAGAGGTAATGTCTCCTTTGGAAATGGGAATAAAGGTGAGATCATTGGGGTTGGAAAGGTAGGTAAGACAGATTCTCACTCTATTGAGAATGTATACTTGATAGATGACCTAAAATACAGTCTAATTAGTGTATCACAATTGTGTGATAGCGGTAACTTGGTAGCATTCACCTCTACCAAATATTTTGTGATAAATGTTACCACTAACAAGATTATTTTGCAGGGAAAAGTGTGAACAATATATATATATATATATATATATATATATATATATATATATATATATATATATATATATATATATATTGTAGATTTTTCTACACTTTCAGAAAATGAACTCACTTGCATAAGTGTTTTGGCATAAGAGACTTGGAAATGCAAGTCTGAGTCAACTCAACAAATTAGTCTCCAAGGACCCGGTGATAGGGCTGCCTAACATCAAGTTCAAGGAAGACAAAGTTTGTGAGGCTTGTTTAAGGGGGAAGCAGGTAAGATCCTCTTTTAAATGCAAGAAAGTGGTAAGCACCACCAGAACGATAGAACTGGTCCATATGGATCTCTGTGGTCCAACGAGAATATTNAGGTTTACTTGGACATTGTTTTTAATATCTAAAGATGAAGCATTTGACATGTTTAATTTTTTTGTTAGAAAAAACTCAGAAACAACTAGGTAATCAACTTGCATCAATTAGGTTTGATCACGGAACTGAATTTGAAAATGCTTTAGTTTGCTAAATTTTGTGATGAGCATGGCATAGATCATAATTTTTCTGCTCCTAGGACTTCATAACAAAATGGAGTAGTTTAAAGAAAGAATATGACACTTAAACATATGGCTAAAACTATGCTTCTTTCTAGCAAACTGCCCCACAGCTTCTTGGTAGAAGCTGTAAATACTGCATGCTACATCATCAATAGGTGCATGACTAAACCTCTTGTAGAGAATACTCCCTATGAGTTACTTAAAGGGAGAAAACCAAATATATTCCATCTTAAGGCATTTGGATGCAAGTGCTTTGTGCACAACAATGGTAAACATTCCCTAGGTAAGTCTGATCCCAGAAGTGATGAGGGAGTATTCTTGGGATATTGTTCACATAGTAAAGCTTATAAGGTATACAACAAAAGAATTGTGTGTGTAGAAGAAAGTGTACATGTGGTTTTTGATGAAACTAACATTCTTTCTGAGAGGCATGAACATGAAGATGAAGCAATTAGGTTGGTAAGAAATTTAAATCAAATCATAGCCTAGGCTGAAGCTGCATCAGAAGAAGGAACATGTGATGGAACAGGTTCTTCTATTCAGGGCAACCTGATAGGGGGAACTGAACAAAGAGGAATTGAATCTCATACCTCGATGGAACTTGTCCATAAACCTTCTCCTCAGCAACAAAACATTGGAGAAACATCAAGAGGAAACCAGCTGGTTGTGAAACCTTACAAGTATCAAAGTTCTCATCCCATTGAGAACATATTTACTGATCTAACATCTGGAATTAAAACCATATCTTCATTAAAGAATCTTTGTGCTTTTTATGCTTTCTTATCTCTTATTGAACCTAAAAATGTTGCTGAGGATTTCCAGGATGCAAACTGGGTAAATGCAATGCAAAATGAACTCAACCAATTTGAAAGGAGTCAAGTTTGGCATCTGGTACCAAGACCCAAGGACAGATCAGTAATTGGCATAAAATAGGTCTTTAGAAACAAACTTGATGAAGATGGAACAGTTACAAGGAACAAGGCAAGATTGGTGGTTCAAGGATACAGCCAAGAGGAGTGCATATACTATGATGAGACCTTTGCTCCAGTTGCAAGGCTGGAAGCAATAAGACTCCTCATAGCCTTTGTTGCTTACATGTAATTCACCCTTCACCAGATGGATGTCAAGAGTTCCTTCCTCAATGGTTATCTAAAGGAAGAAGTGTTTATCAAGCAACCTCCAGGATTTGAAAGCTAGGAGTGTCCTAATCATGTGTACAAACATGACAAGGCACTTTATGGGCTTAAGCAGGCTTCCAAAACATGGTATGAAAGATTATCAAAATTCTTGCTTGAGCATGGTTACAAGAGAAGTAAAATCGATAATACTTTATTCTTGAAGGAAAAAGGTAAAGACCTTTTAGTAGTGCAGATATACGTTGATGATATAATCGTTGGAGCAACTACTGATAAAATAAGTAAAGAATTTGCTAAACTAATGGGGAGTGAATTTGAAATAAGTATGATGGGTGAGATTCATTTCTTTTTAGGCTTACAAATTAAACAAAACTCAAATGGAACTATGATCCATCAGCAGAAATATATGAAAGAGTTGCTTAAAAGGTTTAAAATGAAAGAATCAAAAGTAATAGATACTCCTATAGCAACAGCCACAAAATTGGATATAAATGAACCTGGTTCATCTGTTGATCAGAAGTTGTATAGAGGAATGACTGGTTCTCTTTTATATCTCACTGCTAGCAGACCTGATAATGTTTTTAGTGTAGGTCTTTGTGCTCAATTTTAGGCAAATCCAAAGGAGTCCCACTTGACTGTTGTAAAGAGAATATTGAGATACTTGAAAGGCACCACTAACCCTTGTCTTTGGTATCCAAAAAATAGTAATTTTAACCTAGTGGGATATGATGGTGCTGATTATGCAGGTTTCCTTCTGGATAGGAAGAGCACCTCAGGTATGACACACTTTCTTGGTTCATGTCTTGTGTCATGGGCTACCAATAAGAAAAATCCAGTGGCCCTATCTACTGCTGAAGTTGAGTATGTTGATGTTGCTTCATGTTGTGCTCAATTATTGTAGATCAAACAACAATTATTGGACTTTGGAATTGATGTTTGTTGTATCCCTATATTTTGTGACAATACTAGTGCCATTAGTATGACAGAAAACCCGGTTCATCATAAGATAACTAAGCACATAGATGTTAGGCACCATTTTTTTAGGGACAACTATGAGAAAGGCTTGATCACTATTGAGTTTTGTGCCACTGACATCTTCACAAAAGCCTTAACTAGAGATCACTTTGAGAGGAACATGTTGGAATTAGGGATGATTAAGATCACCTATAAAAATTTGGTTAGAGAATCTGTAAAATCTTATACATAAGTAGATTAGATCTTGCTCAATCTCATACTTTAAATAGTATACTCTTGTGCCATGTGTTAAAATGATTCATTAATCTCTAATGATTTTTTCTCTATTTTGGCAAATTTAGACTTAGACGAGAGAATTTTCAGTTAAAAACCTGGTTCATCAAGATAAATAGGTATGCTTTCTACACTCTACATAATTTGAAATAATAATATTTGGATCATGAGCAGAGTCCTACCTAAGTCTAAATTCCTTTTGAACTTATCCAATATAAGTAAACCAGTTCCGTTCAAAAGAATCCTAACCAAATTAAACTACCTAGATACTAGGGAAAGACTGCACTGTCTCTTTAAAACTGACAATTCAGTTTGATTAGACTTCTAAGAGTCTGAAAAGCCGGTCGTTGCCCATTAGTTACCCTCTTCCTCCCCCTCCCCCCCTCCCCTTTAAATTGATCATCATCATCTCTGTCTTCACTCCAAAATTTTCAAACCATAGAAATACTCTCCATCGTCTCTCATTCTCCAAATTTCTATCTACCTCTCTTTTTCTTCCACAACCAAGCATAGAAATGACTAACCCTTCTGATAACCCCGGCACACCCCCACCATGCACCTCATCTTCAACCACTCCTCAGCCTAAGAAAAGAAGAGTTAAGATACTTGCTCGCAAGAAAGTGGCTGCGAATGAATTATCAAAGAAATTAGACGCTCAATTGAAAGCTAGCCAAGCTCAAGAACCCTAGAACTATGAATAATCTTTCAAGTCTGCTACTGAGGGGGAAGAAAATGGGTCTTCTGATATAGAACAGGTAACGTCTGGCCCAAATTCTACTACTGAAGTCATTTTTGAGTTAGCTGAGAATTTGGAGAACAGGTTTATTCTAGTTGGATCTGTAATTGATGTAGAATCTTCTAAGTCCATAAGGATTGGTGGTAAAAATAAAAAGGAAAAATAAAAGGAGAGTGAGGGTGCTCGTAGTGAAGAAAGGGGAATGGGTAAAAGAGTGGTTGATTCTTCACCCACTACTGATATAGGGATAATGGCTGTTTGTGGAGCAGAATCTAGTACAATGGAGGAAAGTGTGAAGAAAACAGGGGGAAGTGGGTCTGGGAAAGCCACTGAAGGGCTGGTTAAAATTGGGCAAAATGTAGATGAACCTGGTTCATCAGTAGAAGAAACCCTCGCAGACCAATTGAAGAAAGTGAGTGAGAGCTACAACCCAAAAAAAGAAGAGAACTTCCAAGACTACGACCCCTGGCACTGCTAGGGCTAACAAGAAAAGGAAGGCTGCCCCTTCTGACACTGTTGCAATTCCTCCCATAGGAGGAAGAGCCACAAGAAGTCAGCTAAAGCGGAATAAGGCAGATTTGCAAAGAGCCTCAGAAGAAAGCAAAAGGAAAAAGGTTGAAAAAGGAAAGAAGAAGATGGGTGAGCCTGTTGAGGCTGTAGATGTTGATGAGATGGAACTGGTCCATCAAGATTAAGATGTGATTAAAGAATTGGAAGTTCAGACTCCCAAACCTAAGAAAGCTAAGACTTCCACTAAGAAGTCTACTTCTAAGTCAACATCTGCTGAACCATCCACCCTGGCAAAAAGGACCAGGTCTACTGTTAAAAATCAAAACAAGTGAAAATTGCTGAGGAAGAAGAATGGAGTGGGGAAGAGGAAGATGATTCAGATACTGAGAAGGACAAGATGGCCAAGTTTGGCAACAAGACAATTCTGAAAGGTAGACTCTTCAGGGATTTGGAGGAGGAAGGGATGGTGCTGCTGTTGGAGAAATTGGAATTGCAAGGTTGGAAGGACATAGTCCTTCAGATGCATCGCAGGTTGGCCATGAGTAAAATTGTTGAGTTTATGGCAAATGCTGCAATGAAGGATGGACGGGTTACCGGCTTGGTGAAAGGGGTGCAAATCTCTTTCAATGTGAAGGAGTGGGTGAAATTCTAAGTGTACTGATAATAGGTGAATTTGACTATAATCACACCTTAGATAATCACCTTCTTGTGTAGTTTCAATGCTAAAAGTGATAACAAAATGCTCTTATTAGTGCTTTTCATGATTTGCAGGTGATATATGTATAAGGAAGGCTAAGGAGCAGTTTTGGAGTCAAAATTGATAAAAAGAGGCCAACTGTGAAATTTCCCAAGTGAACTATGCAAAACAGGCCGAAGATTCAGAGCACTGGGTCCATCGCGGTTCCACCGCGACCGCGGCAGAACCGCGGTGGAAAACAGCTGTAGAACTTCAGGGATTCCGCGAGGGTGTTTGGCCGCGGTTCTACCGCGACCGCGGCAGAACCGCGGCAGGCGCAGAAACTTCAGGGACCAAAGTGTCAATTACGGGATTTTTAGACCTAAACCCTATTTAAAACATTAGACTTCGCCCAAGAGAGGCATGTATTGATTTTTAAGGTTTCTTAGCAAGGAAAACCATTGTGAGAGAATACTCTAAACATCTTTCTTCTTTTCTTTTGATTTTTATGATGAATTCAATCTTAGTTTATTTTTCCATAGCCATGAGTAGCTAAATTCCTTGTCTAAGGTTTTGATGGAACCTATTGGGTGATGAACTTCTTGTTTATGTGAATACAAATTGCTAGTTTAATCTCTATTTGTTCAACTTCGTGTTTGTTGTAGTTAATTGACAGGATCCTCAATTAGATGTGCCTATTTAGTGTGCATAACTTGGAAAAGAGTGCATATTTAGGGTATTGTTGAACAACACCACTCCTAGATTATTAGAGGAATCTATAATTGCGGGTTTAAGGCGGGATTAGGGATAACGAAGGCTTGGGTGTAATCTAAAGTGAATCGTGCTAAATAAAGTAAGCTAGTGTATCTCGGGAGAGTGCAATAGTAAATTACTGTGGTTACTCGGGAGAGATTTTCGGTAAGAGTTAGCGTTCATGATTGATAGAGATGTGTTGGTCAATTTGTATGTAGCA
>NW_017670494.1:148836-234804 GCF_001879085.1 Nicotiana attenuata
TTATTTTTGATATGACATGGGGACATGCCATAATTTTAAGTGTGGGGTGGGAGACTTGCTCTGGTAGTGTATTGTAGTGTATATAGACATTGAGTATGTTGTAATATTAGATTGATGTTGTTGTGTATAATTGACTGTACTCACATTAGAAGTAACTGACTTGGCCCAATGACGGACACTTGTCGACAGGTCTCTTGAGGGTCATAGTCGAATCTAAAAAAAAAAAAATGTAGAGGACTCTTCCTGAGGACGAACCACTTGGACAGTACTCTTGAGAGAAGTAGTCCATGTAGAATTTTTTTTTATTTTTATTTTATTTTCTTCTTTTAGGTAGTGTAGTACCTCCCCCTTGGTTTTTCTTTTGACCACGGTTCTTTTCCAAGGGTTTTTCTTGAACCGGGTTAGGTAGATTTTTCTTTTGTAGTTTTAGGATTAGATGGGTGAAGGTCAGAATGTAACCCCAAATGTGCACACTTGCAAAGAAAAGAACTTGAGAGTGGACGTCTAAGCTTGTTTGTGGACTCATAATATATGCCTTAATTTTGCACATCTTGTCTTGCTTGAACACTCGTATGATTGTGTTGATGAACTGATTCGGAATGAGTTACATGCTAAGTGTGTGTGAGTTGTTACTTGCATCATATGCTTGCATATGATACCTAGAACTTGCCCTGTGTGTTGCAAAGCGAAATAGAAGTCGTTTGGTTTTAGAGATGATTGAGGCATTTCGTTATGCAACCCTTTATACTTGAGAATCGACCTGTGCATATTACCATAGTTAACCCCTTTGAGCCTGAAGCCTGTTCTTTGATAACCCTATAATGATCTAAATCGCTGTGTTTGAATAAGCGAATTGTTTGAACCTTTACCTCCTAGAAGCACTTGAATCACTAAAGAATATACAAAAGTCAAAGTGTGGGGTGGGAGAGAGTTAGTGAAAAAAGGGGAATCAAGAATGAAGGTTCTGGTTGGTGAACTGGCAGTGTACAATAAATCTGAAAAAAAAAAAGAAGAAGCCAGTTGTACCTAAAGAAAAGTGGGGGTCACAAGTGAAACAAAATGTGGAATAATGATCGGGTTGAACATGAAGGTGAAACAAAAGGAAGTGTGTATTAAAAGTGCTTAGGGAGGTTAGTCACTATATCCAAATATATCCTACCCGTCCCTTAGCCTACATTACAACCTATAAAGACCTCTTGATCTTCGACTGAATGGCTCGATTAGTGGAGTATTACACTAGGGGCAAGCTTATGGTGTGTCTGTGTGGCATGTGAATGCTCTTTGCTGAGAGCGAGTGAATTCTTTCTATATATGGTTCCTTGTTGTTGAATTTTATGTGTGTGTGGAACTTCTCTCAGCTTTTGTTTATGTGAGGGCATGTGACTCAGGAAGAAAAAGTGAGTTTTCACTTCTGTGGAGTAATTAGAGTGAGCACAAGTGTGTCTTGGCATGAGAGTCTGCATTTGAGATATGATTGTGCACCGCTTAGGTCGATCTTTGATAATAGCAGGTGTGACATAAATTGGGGCAATGCATTGAGCAGTTAGGCCTAGAAGTGTGGTTTAGTTTGCTCGAGGACGAGCAAAGGTTTAAGTGTGGGGTGTTGATAATAGGTGAATTTGACTATAATCACACCTTAGATAATCACCTTCTTGTGTAGTTTTAATGCTAAAAGTGATAACAAAATGCTCTTATTAGTGCTTTTCATGATTTGCAGGTGATATATGTATAAGGAAGGCTAAGGAGCAGTTTTGGAGTCAAAATTGATAAATAGAGGCCAACTGTGAAATTTCCCAAGTGAACCATGCAAAACAGGCCGAAGATTCAGAGCACTGGGTCCACCGCGGTTCCACCGCGACCGCGGCAGAACCGCGGTGGAAAGCAGCTGCAGAACTTCAGGGATTCTGCGAGGGTGTTTGGCCGCGGTTCTACCGCGACCGCGGCAGAATCGCGGCAGGCGCAGAAACTTCAGGGACCAAAGTGTCAATTACGGGATGTTTAGACCTAAACCCTATTTAAAACATTAGACTTCGCCCAAGAGAGGCATGTATTGATTTTTAAGGTTTCTTAGCAAGGAAAACCATTGTGAGAGAATACTCTAAACATCTTTCTTCTTTTCTTTTGATTTTTATGATGAATTCAATCTTAGTTTATTTTCCCATAGCCATGAGTAGCTAAATTCCTTGTCTAAGGTTTTGATGGAACCTATTGGGTGATGAACTTCTTGTTTATGTGAATACAAATTGCTAGTTTAATCTCTATTTGTTCAACTTCGTGTTTGTTGTAGTTAATTGACAGGATCCTCAATTAGCTGTGCCTATTTAGTGTGCATAACTTGGAAAAGAGTGCATATTTAGGGTATTGTTGAACAACACCACTCCTAGATTATTAGAGGAATCTATAATTGCGGGTTTAAAGGCGGGATTAGGGATAACGAAGCCTTGGGTGTAATCTAAAGTGAATCGTGCTAAATAAAGTAAGCTAGTGTATCTCGGGAGAGTGCAATAGTAAATTACTGTGGTTACTCGGGAGAGATTTGCGGTAAGATTAGCGTTCATGATTGATAGAGATGTGTTGGTCAATTTGTATGAGCATAAACAGAAGGGATTCCATCAATAGGGGAAATCATTGCCTTAGCTTTTCCTCATAATTGTTTACAACCTTATTAGTTTAGTTTACAGCTATTTAGTTACTTGCAAGCTAGTTGTTAAAGAACACTCAACTGAGATTTGAATATTTGGGAGGCTGGTTCTGAAGAATAAGTGGGTTTGAAGATAGTGGTTGATAGGTTGACTCTCTGTGGATTCGACCCTGGGCGTAATACTCGGGTTATATTTGCAACGTCCGCAGAGTCCTTTTTATAAGGCATAGTTGGGCGTGATCATGTACCTGTTGAGGGGTACAATGACTACACAAAGCTTAAGTGGCCAAGCCTAGAAAACCTTCCTACTGCCCTGTCCATTACCAAAAAAATCATTGACAATGAGGAGAAACTTGAGCCCAAGGCTGTGTACAAGAGTGAGATGAAGCCACCCCATAAAGTGTTATTCGAATTTTTCATCAAATGTGTTCTGCCAAGGCAGGAAAGGAGGCACATTGCAAACTTCATGGACTTGGTCTTGATGGAGTGTTTGGATAATGGGAAGCAGATTAATTGGCCTGGATTTATAATTCGGCTTCTTGATAGGGTTATCAATGGCACCAAGTCTCACGACATTCCCTATGGCTTCATTCTCACAGCTGTGCTTGCACATTTCAAGGTACCTATAAAGAAGTGGGAGGTTGGTACAAGCAAGGATCATTTTGGGATTAACACTCTGCTTGCTTGTGATAATGAAGTCAATGCCGCTCCTAAAGAACCTGGTTCATCCAAAAAGGTACCAGTGAATAGCAAGGTCAGAGCCTTGGTGCAAGAAAGTGGGGCTAAAGATGCTGAGATTGAAAGGTTGAAGAAGAGGTTGGTAGAGGTGGAGATTGAGAGAGATGCTCTCAGAACTGAGCTGGCAAGAGAAAGGGAAAAGAATGATAGCATTCTTCAAGATATGTTGAAACTCCTCCAAGACAAAACCAAGCACCTGGTCCTTCCGAGCCTTAAGCCTCCTAGCCTAGTGTAGATCAACCACTGCCCCAGTTCGGGACGTTTTGTTTCTTTTGCTTATGTTTTCAGTATTTTTATTTCTTCTTATGCTTTGTGGTAGAATCTTATCAATAATCAATGAAATTCATTGTTTTTGCTCTAACTGTTTGTTTATATTTCTTTTATGGTTAAAATTCTTAGCTTGATCTATGTTGATTAATCCATGATTGCATTTCAAGTAGCCCCAGTGGCCATCAGTAAGTTTTAAAATCTGGTTATCTCATATTTTTTATGCAACTTTTCGATGATGCCAAAAGGGGGAAAAGGTTGTTCTTTGAATAGTGATGTTTATAACCTAATGTACCTAGTCCTTGATGATAACTGATAAAAAGGAAAAATGTTTCTAACATTGTATTGATGTTAAGCTGCGTTGAAACAGAGCCTAAGCTTATGAAAAATCACAGAGCTTGTCATCATCAAAAAGGGGGAATTTGTTGGCCCAAGTGAAGGTTTGTTTTGAAGATTGACAAAGGAAGCTCAGGCATGAACCAGGTCCATCCTGTGTGTGCATAGAAATGTGCATATTCGAGCATATAGGATGCACGTGAAGAAGATAAGCTTAACTTGGTATAATTGATATCTCCTTATCGAAAATGTTGCATAATTGATAAGGAAAAGGACTCCTTAATCAAAGAGAATACTATCCAAGAAAGGAAAGGAGTTAGAAGTTGAAATCAACTAGAACTCTTCCACCAAGGAAGAGTAGCATTAGAACTCTAGTTATTGTTCATCTATTAACTCTATAAATTACAGGATATTCTCACTTTATAGGTAATGCACAAGCAAAAGTTAAACGTGAATTGAGAGCAAAATAGCAAGGCTTTTTGCAAGTAGTTCATGTGTGATTCAAGTGTGCAAACCTGAAGCTACATGAACCAGATAGAAGAACCAGTTCCAAGTGTCTGTCTTTTATTCTAGTTCAATTGTAGTAGGTGTTTTCATATTGTACCTTTCAGCTATATCTAGAGTCAATTGTAATAGGTACTCAGAGAATTCAAGTTAGAGTTAACTTGAAGTTGTCGCAATAGTTAGAGGCTGGTTGCCACAACGGGATTAGAGTTAATCCTAGGTTTATAAAAGTGTTTTGTAAATGCAGTTTTTGTCTCAGTGATCTAGTTGAGAGTTTGGAAAAATCCTACTAAGAAGTAGGTCGTGGTTTTTTTCACCTTTTGAGCCAGGTGTTTTCCACGTAAAATACTTGTGTTCTTTACTTTCCGTATTTACTATTTCAGCAATAGTAGGTTAAGGAGCACTTAGAAGAACCAGGTCCTCCCATAATCAATTTAAGCAAAAAATTAGACACCACACAAGTCACCCCCCCCCCTCTTGTGTGGTATTGAAGTTAAAACATCACCCGAGCTATCAGGGAGGCTGGCCAAATGGGTCATCGAGCTAAGTGATTACGAAATCACATACCAGCCTCGAACAGCGATAAAGTCGCAAGTTTTTACCGATTTCGTAACGCACTTTAGTGTAAAAGTAATTCCCAAGGCCGAGAAGGAAGCCGCTCGAGCTTTTTCTCAAACACAAGACCTCTGGGTCCTGTACAACGATGGTGCATCCAATGCTTCTGGATCTGGACTGGGACTCGTACTCGAGGTCACTACCGACAAAGTAATTCGCCAGTTCATAAGATGCCCAAATTGACTAACAATGAGGCCGAGTATGAGGTCGTAATCGTAGGGTCGAGGCTAGCACTCAAGTATGGGGCAAAGCGGCTGTAACTCCACTGCGATTCTTAGCTCGTGGTCAACCAAGTTACAAGGACTTTTCAAATCAAATAACCAAGGTTGCAAGAATATTAAGCCGAGATCTGTAAGTTGCTACCCAATTTCGACTAATGCCAGCTCGATCAGATCCCGTAAGCTCAGAACATCGAAGCAGATAGCCTTGCCAAATTGGCTTCCGCCGCCAGGAGCATCACGACTAGGGATAAAAGCGTAGTCCATCTCCTCAACTCGTCACTAGACCAAATCGAGGTAAAATCTGTAAGTTTGACTTGGGACTGGCGCAATTTTATTATTGCCTACTTGCAGGATGGCACCCTCCCAAATGAAAAAATGAAGCTAAAAACTAATAAAGCAAGCGGCCAGATACAATCTCCTTCATAACGACTTGTACAAGAGAACATATGTGTTACACCCCATATTTTCGTACGTAAAAGTACGCCGTAAGCAAACTGACGTAAGACCAAAAATAAGATCATCTTTGAAAATATATAAAGAAAGTTAATCATGTTACTTTGGAGGTTACAAATTCATGAACAAAAAGTACTAAGAGGGTTGGAAGGTTCAGAAGCTAAAGGAATTGAAGAAAATAATGTTTCATCGAAAGATGAAAAGTTGGGAATGTTATAACTCGTACCTTTTGAGTGAGACTAGGGTTATTAATATGATAAGAGGGTTATGTTATGAGTTATTTTAGTCATATTATAGTCATGTGTGAAGTTTTAGAGTCAAGTGAGTTGTGGAACAAAAGTCGATGAAAATCATCACAAGTTACGTTTATAGTTTTACTGAAATTTGGGTCAAATGTCACAGAACGTTTCTCCCAATATACCTATAGTTACGGGGTGATATACCCATAAATTTGAAGATCTATGAGTCTATTTTCTAACACATTGAACCGTTTGTCAATACGACATCGTAGTAGAGAGATATATGCATTTTTACGAGACTGCGCAGACTGCATAGGTGACAAGTAGGTATGCCACCTACTTGCTTAAATGAGAGGACTGAATATGTCAAAAGGGGATAGTTCGGGTCAGCCAAAGAGCCCTTTCAAGGGATTATTTACTTCATATATTACACTCATTATAGAGCATAAAAATCAGCCCCTGCAAAATTCTCCCAAAAATTCAACACAAACCCTAATTGATTTTTTTTTCTTTTCAAGTTCTAGTTGGAGGAAAACCTAAGGGTTGAAGAACCAAGATACAAGATTAGATATTCAACAAATAAGGTAAGTATAATTCTCTCTTTAATCCATTTTTTTTTGCTGGAAAAGTATAGAAATTCGTTCTATAATTGTAAGAACTCACGGGACGGTGATCGAAAGTCGTGTGTTCGAGTTATTCAACTTATAGTGGACTATTTTGTGGGATGTTTCGTGTTTTTGTTGGATTTTGTGTTTTGATATTATTTTATGGAGTTTTGGAGGAGAAAAGGTTTGGAGAAACACCACATAAATGTGGGCTGGTCGGCTGGTCGTTCATCGTAACATTTTCGGGTTTTTTGACACTACTATGGTGGTTGTTTTGCATATGAAGAGATTAGGGTGTGTTGAGGTATTTTGTGGTATTTTGTGATGGATATAAGGTTGGGAAATAATGTATATATGTTGTTATTGTTGTGTTCTTGTATTTTTGGTGCTATCTCGAATTAGGAGGAAGTAAAGATTATAGGGGAGATGCTGCCCGTTTTAATATAAAATAAGTTTGTCGTTCGTTTTGCGATAGTTGTACCTTTCGTAACTTAATGATAGTGTCAATATTGTTGTTTTATATTAAGGTGCAAAGAGACGAATTTAACGTGGTAATTGGAAAGACTGTGATAAGGTGTTTTAAGACTAAACATTTTCTTTATTTTGGCATGATCTCGTAACTACATGCGTTTGATAACGAGACATATAGAGAAGTTCGTACTCCTGAATTTATGTACATTATCCTAGTCTCATAAGTTACAGTATTCTCCTGTATCAGGATTTTATATTCAGTTAAGTATTGTCTTATTCCAGTAAAGAGAGCAAATGGTCCATATACATATATATATATATATATATATATATATACACACACACTATATACTAGTTACTTACTANTATTGGGCAATCTCTAATCAGATGGTAAGTTATATACCAAGCCTACTGTGGATGAGCGCCTATGAGAGAGCCCAGAATGGCAGAGATACCAAGCCTAGTATGATCGAGCGCCTATGAGCGAGCCTACTACGGCTGAGCAGTTACACGTACCGAGCCTTATAGGGTTGGACAACTAATTTACTTACTATATTGAAAGAGTTGAGATAGACAGTCGGGTAGACCTCCTTAGTAGGTGTTGTCCGAGTTCAGCTTGATCGGTAAGGTCCACGTCCGTCGGAGTTGACAGGTCTAGGGTTTTGAGTACATATTGTGTATATTTGTATATATATGTGTGAGTGTGTGTGTGTATATATATATATATATATATATATATATTATGGTTAGTTCGGGGCCCTATTCCGATCACTGTACATCCATCAGTGTAGGCTTGTAGACATATCCTGTCAGTCATGTAGTATGTTGGGCTTGTAGGCCTTGTATGTATACTTTTTTGGTTTGTCAGTTGTAGTAGTTCTGACGGCCTTGTCGGCCCAGCTTTATATTGATGTTCAGTCAGAGCTAGTTTCCATTCAATTTTATATTTTGTTTCACAAATTGTCTTGCAATGTGGCCCTACGGCCAAAGTATGACATTGTATGTTCAGAGTCCCTAAGTCTCAAGTTTGTACGCTCGGTTAAGTGAGGCACCGGGTGCCGGTCTCGCCTCCCCAGGTTTGGGTTGTGACAATATGGCGGCCCTCTAGCGAAGTGTTTAGGTCCGAACCAAACCCAGCACGTTCTCGAGGAAGTCCATGAAGGCCACTGCGACGCTCATTCTGGTGATCGATAACTCGTCAAGTGTCTCATACGGGCTAGGTACTATTGGCCTACCATGAAGAAAGACGCCTTTTGTGATGAAATGCGATCAGTGTCAGAAATAAGCCCCAATAATTCACCAAGCGAACGAACAACATCATTCGGTCACCTATCCATAGCCATTCATTAAGTGGGGAATGGACATCGTGGGTCCACTCCCGCCGGGGCGAGGTAATGTACGATTTCTTTTAGTTTTAACTGACTATTTTTCTAAATGGGTGGAAGTAGGAGCATTCGCCCAAATACGCGAACAAGAGGTAATTGCCTTCATATGGAAAAACATCATCTGCTGATTCGACCTACCCATGGAGACAAGCTGCGACAACAAGCCCAGTTCACGGGAAAGAAAACCACCGAATTTTTCAAGAAGTGGCACACTAAGAGGATACTTTCAACTCCTTATCACCCAGCAGGCAACGGGCAGGCAGAATCCTTTAATAAGTCCATATCAAATATCATGAAGAAGAAACTTGAAGAATACAAGGGACTTAGGCTAGAAATATTCCTAGAAGTATTACGGGCACAAAGAACCACCCCAAGACGAGCACAAGAGAGATGCCCCATTCCCTAGTCTATAGAACAGAAGCAGTTATACCAGTCAAGGTCGGAGAACCCAGCCTGAGGTACTCCCAGGAAAGCAGCACCAACAACAACGAGAGTAGGAGACAAGAGCTCGAAGAGGTCGACAAACGAAGAGATATGGCATACATAAAGATGGCCCCCCAAAAACAACAAGCAGAACATTACTACAACAAAAAGGCAAAGGTCCGACAGCTTAAGATCGAGACTACGTAGTAAGAGTCAAAACCCAAGAAAATAGAGATCCAAGAAAAGTCAAATTGGGAACCAACTGGGAAGGACCAGACAAAATCATAGGCAAAGCGAACAAGGGTTCGTTCCAACTAGAGACAATGGAAGGAAAACAATTACCAAAAAATTGGAATATCAACCACCTCAAATACTTCAACTTCTAGAAAATAAGAAGTGCCCCCCAAGTCGTACTCTTTTTCCCTCACTTGCGTTTTGTTCCATTAGGGTTTTCTCAAGGAGGTTTTTAATGAGGCGACGAGAGGGACACTTCGGATCAGAGTTGTTGGCCCAAGAACAGGTGAAGTTTTGAAGAATGACAAATGAACTCAGTCTTGGACCAGGTCCATCTTGTGAAGCACAGCCATGATCAACCTATACATGTGAGATGCACGTGAAGGAGATAAGTTCTACTGATAAAGCAGCAATATCTCCCGATCTTATCGAAAAGGTTGCATATTAGATAAGGAGAGAAAGTCTCCTTATATGAACAGAACACAATCAGGATAAAGATAGTGTTAGAGTTTGATATCATCAAGAACTCTTCTGCGATAGAAGAGCAGCAATTGAGTCCCAATCAAACTCTGATTACTAACCTATTAAATAACAGTGATTGTTCACTTTTACAAGTATTGCACAAACGCAGAAGTTAAACTAAATTGAGAGCAAAATAGCAAGGTGATTTTGCAAGCTATTTAGTGTGAGATTTGAGTGTGCACTCCTGAAGCTACTTGAACGAGATAGAAGAATCAGTTCCATTGTCTTTATTTTATTCTAGTTCAATTGTAGTAGGTGGTTTAAAGTTGTACCTTTCAGCTTTCATAGAAGCATTTGTACTAGGTACTTAGAGTTTTCAAGTTAGAGTTAACTTGAAGTTGTCGCAGCAGTTGAGGCTATGTGCCACAAAGGGATTAGAGTTAATCCTTAGGTTTACAAAGAGTTTTGTAAATGCTGTTTTGGCTCAGTGATTTTAGTGGAAGTTTGGGAAAATCCTACTGAGTAGTAGGTCGTGGTTTTTTCACCTTTTGAACCAGGTGTTTTCCACGTAAAAAATCTCTGTGTTCTTTAATTTCAGTACTTATTATTCTGCAAATAGTAGTAGTTGGAACACCTAGATGAACCAGGTTCTTCTATAGAGTAGTTAAGCAAAAATTAGGTACCACACAAATCACCCCCCCCCCCCCCTCTTGTGTGGCATTGACGCTTAAAACATCAATTGGTATCAGAGCGGGTTATCCTTGAAGAGGCTAACACCTTGGGAAAATATCAAGATGAGTGCACCACCTGGAAACTGGGAAGGCAATCCACTGCTGGGCCTCCACTCTTTAATGGTCAATACTATTCCTGGTGGAAGAATAGGATGAGAGATCATATCATAGGAGAGGACTATGAACTCATATGATCTCTGGGACATAGTCACTGATTGTCCCTTGGCAACTACAAAGAAGAATGAGGAAGGAGTGGATGTGCCAAAGACAAGAGCTGACTGCACTGCTGAAGATTTGAAGAAATGTGAGAAGAATGCCAAGGCCAAGAAATGGCTTGTGTGTGGACTCGGTCCAGACGAGTACAGCAGGATTCAAAGTTGTACCACTGCAAAGGAAATATAGGACACTTTACAAGTGGCTCATAAAGGAACTCCTCAAGTAAAAAGATCAAGAGGAACACTGCTATACTCTCAATATGAGAACTTCAGTATGAAGGAAGGAGAATCTATCCGGGAGATGTACACAAGGTTCACAACACTAACAAATGAACTTAAATCTTTTGGGAGAATTATCCTTGAAGAAGACAAGGTTGAGAAAATCTTGACAAGATTCTTACTAGTGACTTGGGAAAGCAAAATTACTGTTATTCAGGAATCAAAGAACATTGCTACCCTCAAGCTGGATGAACTGATTGGAAACCTCACTGCCTATGAACTGAGAAAGCAAACCATGAAAATGGATGCACCCAAGAAGGAAAGAAGTTTGGCTCTCAGAATAGCTGAAGGTTCAGATCTGGAGGATGATGAAATGGCCATGATCACAAGAGATTTCAAAAAGTACCTGATTAGAGGAAAGGGTTCTTCAAGAGGTACAACCTTCAACAAACCTAAGGCTCCTGAGAAACAGACCAATGAGGGTTGCTACAAATGTGGTAAGACTGATCACATGATCAAGAACTTTCTTCAATAGGAAATTGAGTGGAAGAAGGAAAGGGCTGAACGAAGGAATAGGAAGAAGGAACAGGTTCAACCCAAAAGGAACAAAGGATCAACAAAGGCTATGGTTGCTGCGTGGGGAGAAACATCAGATGAGGACTCAGAAGATGAAGCTAGAGATAAAGCACTTATGGCCATCGGAGAATCGGATGATGAACAAGAGGTCCAAGTGAGGGGAAATAGCCAAGTATGGTACATGGATAGTGGCTACTCAAAACACATGACGGGAAGCAAGAACCAGTTCCTTTCACTTGAGGACCTAAAGGGAGGTAATGTCTCCTTTGGAAATGGGAAGAAAGGTGAGATTATTGGGGTTGGAAAGGTAGGTAAGACAGACTCACACTCCATTGAGAATGTCTACTTGATAGATGGCTTGAACTACAGCCTGATCAGTGTGTCACAACTGTGTGACAGAGGTAACCTTGTAGCATTCACCTCTACAAAATGCTTTGTGATTAATCTTACCACTGACAAGATTGTTTTGCAGGAAAAAAGAGTGAACAATATTTATATTGTAGATTTGTCTGCTCTTTCAGAAAATGAACTCACATGCCTAAGTGTGTTGGATAATGATCCCCTCCTATGGCACAAAAGACTTGGTCATGCTAGTCTGAATCAGCTAAACAAATTAGTCTCTAAGGACTTGGTGATAGGGCTACCTAACATCAAGTTTAAGGATGACAAAGTTTGTGAGTCTTGTGCAAGGGGGAAGTAGGTAAGATCATCCTTCAAAACAAGAAAATGGTAAACACAACCAAGTCGTTGGAATTGGTTCATGTGGATCTCTGTGGTCCAATGAGAACCTTGAGCAGAGGTGGAAAGAAATATGTGATGGTGTTAGTTGATGATTATTCTAGGTTTACCTGGGTACTATTCTTAACATCTAAAGATGAAGCATTTGACATGTTTACTGCTTTTGTTAGGAAAACTCAGAAACAACTAGGTAATCAACTTGCATCCATAAGGTCTGATCATGGAACTGAATTTGAAAATGCTAAGTTTGCTGAATTTTGTGATGAGCATGATATAGATCATAACTTCTCTGCCCCTAGGACTCCTCAACAAAATAGAGTAGTTGAAAGAAAGAACAGGACTCTTGAAGACATGGCTAGGACTATGCTTCTTTCTAGTAAACTGCCCCATAACTTCTGGGCAGAGTCTGTAAACACTGCATGTTACATTATCAATAGATGCATGACTAGACCTCTTGTAGCGAAGATTCCCTATGAGTTACTTAAAGGGAGAAAACCAAATATATCCCATCTTAGGGCATTTGGATGCAAGTGCTTTGTGCACAATAATGGAAAAGACTCCTTAGGTAAGTTTGATCCCAGAAGTGATGAGGGAGTATTCTTGGGATATTCTTCACAGAGCAAAGCATATAAAGTATTCAATAAAAGAACTTTGTGTGTAGAAGAAAGTGTGCATATTGTGTTTGATGAAACTAACGTTCTTTCTGAGAGACGGAAACATGAAGATGAAGCCATTGGATTGGTAAAGGATTTGACTGAATTCTCAGCACAGGCTAAAGAGACACCAAAAGAAGGAACAGGTGATGGAACAGGTTCTTCCATCCAGGGCAACCTGACAGGGGGAACTGATCAAAGAGAAATTGAAACTAATCCTCTAAAAGAATCTGTTCAAGATCATGTTCCTCAGCAACAGAACATGGGAGAAACATCTAGCAGAAATTAGTTGGTTGTGAAACCTCACAAGTATCAAAGTTCTCATCCTATTGAGAACATAATCACTGATCCAACATCTGGAGTCAAAACTAGATCACAATTAAAGAATCTGTGTGCTTTTGATGCATTTTTATCTCTTATTGAACCTAAAAATGTTGTTGAGGCTTTGCAGGATGCAGATTGGGTGAATGCAATGCAAGATAAGCTCAATCACTTCGAAAGAAGTCAAGTTTGGCATCTAGTTCCAAGACCCAAGGACAGATTAGTCATTGGCACAAAATGGGTCTTCAGAAACAAACTTGATGGAACAGTTACAAGAAACAAGGCAAGACTGGTGGTCCAAGATTATAGCCAAGAGGACGGTATAGATTATGATGAGAACTTTGCTCCAGTTGCAAGACCAGAGGCAATAAGACTCCTCATAGCTTTTGCAGCACACATGGAATTCACTCTCCATCAGATGGATGTCAAAAGTGCCTTCCTGAATGGCTACCTAAAAGAAGAAGTGTTTGTGAAACAACCTCCAGGGTTTGAGAGCAAGAAATGTCCTGAGCATGTGTACAAATTAGACAAGGCTCTCTATGGACTCAAGCAGGCCCCTAGAGCATGGTATGAACGATTGTCCAAATTCCTACTTGAACATGGCTATAAAAGAGGTAAAATTGACAGTACTATATTCTTAAGGGAAAAAGGTAAGGATCTCCTTGTGGTACAAATATATGTTGATGACATAATCTTTAGGGCCACCACTGATAAACTAAGCAAGGATTTTGCAAAATTAATGGGGAGTGAGTTTGAAATGAGTATGATGGGTGAGCTTAACTTTTTCTTAGGCTTACAAATCAAACAAAGCCCAAATGGAACCATGATCCATCAGTAGAAGTATGAAAAAGAGCTGATTAAAAAGTTTAAAATGGATGAATCAAAGGAAATAGACACCCCCATTGCAACTGCCACTAAATTAGACATTGATGAACCTGGTTCATCAGTTGATCAGAAGTTGTATAGGGGTATGATTGGTTCACTCTTGTATCTTACTGCTAGCAGACCTGACATTGTTTTCAGTATAGGGCTTTGTGCTCGCTTTTAGGCTAATCCAAAAGAGTCTCACTTGACTGCTGTCAAGAGGATACTAAGATATTTGAAAGGCACCACTGATCTGTGTCTTTGGTATCCCAAAGGTAGTAATTTCAATCTAGTAGGATATGTTGATGCTGATTATGCAGGTTTCCTTGTGGATAGGAAAAGCACCTCAGGTATGACTCACTTTCTTGGTTCATGTCTTGTATCATGGGCCACTAAAAAGCAAAATTCAGTGGCCTTATCCACTGCTGAGGCTGAGTATGTTGCTGCTGCATCTTGTTGTGCTCAATTGCTATGGATCAAACAGCAGCTGGTAGATTTTGGCATTGAAATTGGTTGCATTCCTATATTCTGTGATAACACTAGTGCTATAAGTATGACAAAGAACCCTGTTCATCATAAGAGGACTAAGCACATAGATGTTAGACACTACTTCTTGAGAGATAACTATGAGAAAGGATTGATCTCCATAGAATTTTGTGCTACTAATAAACAAATTGCTGACATCTTCACTAAAGCACTGAGTAGAGAAAACTTTGAGAGGAACAGGTTGGAATTAGGGATGATTAAGATCACCTAATAGGTCCAGCTCAGAATGCACAATGAAAAAAAAAATAAATTTTTTTTTTCTTTTTGGCTAGGAATTCTAAACATGTGTAAATATCTAGATTAATTCTTACTCAGCTTCATACTTTAATTAATATACTCCTGTGACATGTGTTTATATGACTCACTGATCTCTTACAAAATTTTCTCTATTATGGCATTTGAGGCATGTTCAAGAGAGTTCTAAATGAAGAACCTGGTTCATCAGTATGGGTTCATATGAAAGCTCAGGTATGTTTTCTGTACTCTGCACAATTAGAAAGATTAATAATTTAATCATGAGCAGAAGTCCTATACTTTTCAAATTCCTAGAAAATTCTATCCGTTAGCATTGAACCAGTTTCGTCCCTCTAGAACTCTAAACCGTAATTTTTGCCTAATATCTAGGGAAGCCAAATAGATCATTCAAAATCTGGAATTTCAGGTTGACTAGACTCCTATTTGACCACTGCAAACGGCTGCCGTTACTTATTAAATGTGTAATCCCCTTTAAATACACATCAATTCTACAGCTTTCATCATAGCTCCAAACCGTAAAAAAAACTCGTCTTCACTATCACCTGCCCTCTTCTCCAAAATTCCCAAAACCTTTAAAGAAATCAACAATCATGTCTAACCCACAAGAAAATCCTGGAACTCCTCCACCACCATCTCCCTCAAATTCATCCTCAACCACTCCACCCAGTGCATCTCCAAAACCTAGACTACGAAGGGTAAAAATGCTTGTTAGAAAGACTGTGGCATCTGGTGCTCTGAGGAAGGCTTTAAATGAAAGGTTGAAAGCAAGCCAAGTGAAAGCAAGCAAAGCTCAAAAATCTGACTCCAACTCTGAGTCTGAATCCTATCAATCTGCTACTGAGGGGGAAGGACATGGGTCTTCTGACTCTGAAAAGACTCAAGAAACATCTTCCAAGGTAAGTTCACCTGTAATTGAAAATTTAAAGACTAGGTTTGTTCTGGTTGGACCCATTAGGGATGTTGAGTTGCCTGAGATACGTAGGAGTGGAGGTAAAAAGAAGTTAGAAAAAGAAAAAAAGAGAGAGGGTACATGTGGTGAAGAGAGGGGAACTAGGAATAGTGTAGTACCTGCTATTTGTAGGGTTGAACATGAAAGGGTAGAAGCGAGTGGCCTGAAGTCAGGCGGAAGTGGTTCTGGGGAAGCTGCTGAGGGTTGGTTCATCTGAGCAAACAGAGAGATGAACCTGTTTCATCTACTGAAGGGACCCTGGCTGATCTACTGAAAAAGGTTGGGGCAAGCTATGACCCAAAGAAACGCAGAACTCCCATAACAAAAGCCCCATATGTTCCCAAGCCTTCCAAGAAAAGAAAAGCTCCATCCCTTACACCTACTGCATCTTCAGTGCCTAGGGGTAGACCCATAAGAAACAGGGTAAAACAGAGTGAAGCTGATCTACAAAAAGCCTTAGAAGAAAGTAAGAAAAAGAAAATGGATAAGGGAAAGGGTCAGATTGCAGAATCCTCAGAGGATGTTGAGGAAGAGGAGATGGAACTGGTCCATCAAGAAAGGGGTACAACAGTGGAGGTTCCTACACCCAAGCCTAAAAAGACCAAAACTTCCTCCAAGAAGTCTTCCTCTATGTCTGAGGCTGTTGAACCTTCACTAGCCAAGAGGACAAGATCTGCAGTGAAAAACAAACAATCAAGAATTTATGATGATGAAGACTGGAGTGGAGAAGAAGAAGAACATGATTCTGAGAAGGAACAGGACAAGTTTGCCATGTTTGGCAGAAGGAAAATTTTGAAGGAAATACTATTGAAAGACCTGGTGCAACCAGGAATGACTAGGTTGGTGGATGCTTTAGCAGCTCAGGGGTGGAAGGACATGGTCCTTCAGATGGATGGTAGGCTTGCCAGGAATGAGCTGATTGAATTTATGGCAAATGCTGTGGTTAAGGATGGCATAGTTAGAAGCCTGGTGAAAGGAGTTCAAGTGCAGTTTGATGCACAGAAACTGGGAGAGATTCTGGACATACCCTCTGAAGGGTTTGATGACTATACAAGGCAAAGGTGGCCTTGCCTGGACTCCCTCCCTACTGCCCTTGAAATCACCAAAAGGTTTTGTGATTCAGAAGAAGTGAATGAAGCCCGGGCTGTGCAGAAGAGTGAAATGAGGCCTGAGCACAAGGTTGTGTTTGAATTTGTCAACAAGTGCTTATTGCCTAGACAAGAGAGAAGGCACACTGCCAACTACATGGATCTGGTCCTTATGGAGTGCCTGGAGAGAGGAAGCAAATCAATTGGCATGATTTCATTGTCAAGCTGCTAGACACGGTCATAAATGGCTCCAAGGCTCATGCTACTCTTATGGCTTTATTCTAACCACAGTTCTGGACAGGCTGAATGTGCCTCTGAAGAAATGGGAAATGGCCTCAAGCAAGGAACACTTTGGCATCAATACTCTGCTTGCTTGTGACTATCCAGTCAATGCCATCCCAAATGAACCTGGTTCATACCAGAGGACACCCATCAACAGCAAGGTTAGGAGTCTGGTTTAGGAATGTGCAGCCAAGGATGCTGAAATAGAAAGTCTCAAGGCACGTTTGGTTGAAGTAGAAGCTGAGAGGGATGGTCTCAGATCTGAGCTTGCCAAAGAAAAGGAGAAGAATGATGGAATTCTTCAGAACATGTTGAATCTTCTCCAAACCCAACCCCAACCCTCTAGTTCCTCCAAGCCTTAGGACTCCTAGATCCTGACTCCTGCACTTGTTTAGTACCCCGAGTGACCCAGATTAGGGATTTTTCTATCTTTCTATTTTTTTCTCATGGTTTGAATGTTTTTCTTTCTTTTTGTGGATTGTTGGTGGCAACATATCTCTATCAATGACAACTGTTGTTTTCTCTTGTTCAATAATTATTCTAACCTTGATAGTTTAAATATGTTTGTTGATTACTCATGATTGCACCATGATTGCACTTGCAGTTGACCCAGTGGCCATGAGTATTTATTAAAATTTGGGATTCACATTGTGTATGCAACTTTTCGGTGATGCCAAAAGGGGAAAGAGATATTGTGCTTTACACATTCTGAAATAAGTGATGTTTATAACCTAATTAACCTGGTCCTTGATGATAAGTGCATTTTCTAAGTTTAGTGTTGATGGTTAAGTTGAGTTCTTACAGGTTCCAAATCAGTAAAAAGCACAGAGTTTGTCATCATCAAAAAGGGGGAATTTGTTGGCCCAAGAACAAGTGAAGTTTTGAAGAATGACAAATGAACTCAGTCTTGGACCAGGTCCATCTTGTGAAGCACAGTCATGATCAACCTATACATGTGAGATGCACGTGAAAGAGATAAGTTCTACTGATAAAGCAACAATATCTCCTGATCTGATCAAAAAGGTTGCATATTAGATAAGGAAAGAAAGTCTCCTTATATGAAGAGAACACAATCAGGATAAAGATAGTGTTAGAGTTTGATATCATCAAGAACTCTTCTGCGATAGGAGAGCAGCAATTGAGTCCCAATCAAACTCTGATTACTAACCTATTAAACAACAGTGATTGTTCACTTTTACAAGTATTGCACAAACGCAGAAGTTAAACCAAATTGAGAGCAAAATAGCAAGGCGATTTTGCAAGCAATTTATGTGAGATTTGAGTGTGCACTCCTGAAGCTACTTGAACGAGATAGAAGAATCAGTTCCATTGTCTTTATTTTATTCTAGTTCAATTGTAGTAGGTGGTTTAAAGTTGTACCTTTCAGCTTTCATAGAAGCATTTGTACTAGGTACTTAGAGTTTTCAAGTTAGAGTTAACTTGAAGTTGTCGCAGCAGTTGAGGCTATGTGCCACAATGGGATTAGAGTTAATCCTTAGGTTTACAAAGAGTTTTGTAAATACTGTTTTGGCTCAGTGATTTTAGTGGAAGTTTGGGAAAATCCTACTGAGTAGTAGGTCGTGGTCTTTTCACCTTTTGAGCCAGGTGTTTTCCACGTAAAAAATCTCAGTGTTCTTTACTTTCAGTACTTATTATTCCGCAAACAGTAGTAGTTGGAACACCTAGAAGAACCAGGTTCTTCTATAGAGTAGTTAAGCGAAAATTAGGTACCACACAAATCACCCCCCCCCCCCTCTTGTGTGGCATTGATGCTTAAAACATCAAGAGTATACGAAGAACAGACTGATTTCTTTTTTTGTTGCCCTACTCC
Organism: Nicotiana attenuata; assembly: GCF_001879085.1. NCBI lineage: Eukaryota > Viridiplantae > Streptophyta > Magnoliopsida > Solanales > Solanaceae > Nicotiana > Nicotiana attenuata. The sequence continues at coordinate 167,699 of NW_017670494.1, forward strand.
TAGAGATTCTCCAAGTCGAACAATGAAGGGACTAGATATACCGAGACTGGGACTGGAAGCCAATGCCCAAAATTTGTAACTTTCTCCAATTATTTAATCTGAGCAACGACGTCAAATTAATAGAAATTCACACTTATCAAAATTGCTCTAACGAAGGTTAAGTTCGACCAAGCTCGAACAAACATCTACCGGCCCTCGACCGTGACTTAACGAAAGGTTAAGCTCGACCAACCTTGAAAAAACACCTACCGGTCCTCGGTCGCGAGTTAACGAAAGGTTAAGTTCGAGCAAGCTCAAAGCAAACACCTACCAGCCCTCGACAATGACGTAACGAAAGTTTAAGTTCGACCAAGCTCGAACTTTCACCTACCGGCCCTTGGCCGCGACGTAGTGGAAGGTTAAGTTCAACCAAACTCGAACAACACCTACTGGCCCTCGGCTGTGACTTAACGAAAGGTTAAGTTCGGCCAAGCTTGAACAAATACCTACCTGCCCTTGGTCGCGACTTAACGAAAGGTTAAGTTTGACCAAACTCAAATTTACACCTACCGTCCCTTGATCGCGACTTAACGAAGGTTTAGGTTCGACAAAGCAAACACCAACTGGCCCTCTGTCGTGACTTAATGAAAGGTTAAGTTCGACCAAGCTCAAACAAATACCTACGGCCCTCGGCCACAACTTAATGAAAGGTTAAGTTCGACCAAGCTCGAACAAACACCTATCGGCCCTCGGCCATGATTTAACAAAATGTTAAAACCGACCAAGTTCGAATAACCCCTATCGGTCCTCGGCCACATCTCCACTAAGAGATACTTAACCTATATAAACAAAGGGCCGATATGGCCACGACTATTTGGCTTAAAGGCTACGGTCGACTAGAAGGCGACAATAATAAAAAGGACAAAATGCGAAACATGCAAACAAAGAAGCAAAAATAAACAAGTATAGAAATAAACCGCGGGAACGAAAAAGGTACAAGGAACAACTTTGATATTCATACTTAGGTAAAGAATTTTTTTTACAAAGTCACTCGAAGATGCCAACAAAAAGTGCACAAAAAGTTAAAAGAAAAAATTGTCCATCGCCATTACGACTTTCAACGCCCTCGACAACTCGATCTTCGACAATGTTACCACTCCGACAATCGACACCATCACCTTCCCGGCCCCCGGCATCCTCTCCATCCTCGCCTTAGGGGTAAGTGGAATCATACCAGGCATTGTCCTCGAGCCGATCTACACCCTCCTCCTCGTCTTCCTCTCCAAGTTGAGGCATAAATGGATCATAATCACAAGCGAGCCTTGAATCAAGTATCCTCGAGAGCCTTTACCAAAATAGTGCCCGCTGCATGTAAGTCGTGGAGCACATCCAGCCGGGCTTCTGCATGGATCCAATCCTCGTACAGCTCCCGAGGAATGTTAGGTATACTCGGCCTCGAGAGCAGCAACTTGATCATGCAGCTCAAGGTTATCCTTGTCCAGCTCCCTGATCCTCTCCTCAAGATGGTCCTCCTTAGCCCTCGCTGTTGACCGATCACTTTCCCGCTCAGCACGAAGAGTTTTGTTCGCTAGCTCAAGGATGTCCACCTTCCTCCAAGGATCTAACCAAGAAGACTCCGCCTGCTCGAGCGCCTCCTGTATCTCGGCAATCTCACCCCTGAGAGCCTCTATCTGGAACTGGCACTCATCTAACTGGCCTTGCAGTTGGACTACTTGAGCTTGAAGATCGCTACATTGGGCTTCCACACCCTTACTGAGCTCAAACTCATCTTCTTTGCTCCACAATGTTCCTTCAAGGACGTTTCACCTTTCCACGGCCGCCATCAGCTCCTCATCCCTCTTTTTCTAGTCTTCTCTTAAGGCCCGTACATCGCCGCCCTCATGAAGCCAACATCAGAGATCCCGGTATTTCCCGCGGTACTCGGTATACTTTCCTTTTAGCTTCATGAAAATCTCTTTACGCCTTTTCTCCCCCCGAGCACTCTCGATTTCCATAATGACCATCTACAAATCAAAGAAAAGAGGTTTAAGCAAAAAAAAGAAGCTAAGGCATAAGAAAAAGGGGGATAATAGTCGTACTTACCCTGAGAGCGAGACCAATGATACTCTTTGATAAAGTATTGTCGGTTATGTTCTTGAGAGTCTCACCCTCGACGTCAGAACATAGAGAACCGAGAGTTTGGACTACCTCCTCGATATTTACAAGCAAATCATGATCCATGGGGAACGTGATGGTCCTCGAAACTCCTTCCACTCTCACCTTAAGTTGGGTGAGCCCCTCATCGATCATCCTCATATCGTCCAAGTCAATATCAGAACCTGACTCATCGCCCTCTTCAGAAACAATTTTTCCTCTATCACCAGCGAATGAAGAAACATCTATTGTCGCCCGAGAGGATGAAGCCTGCTCTTGTCTCGAAAGTGTGAGGCCTCCATCAAAAGCCCTCTCCTCGATCATTTCCCCCTCGGAATGCAAAGGCAAACCCTCATTGACTTCTACCGGTTGTGGGGCTTCAAGGCTCAGCCCAATATCGTCGCCAACATAAATTGTCGACATCTCACACAACGTGAATCCTTTTTCCACGATGTCGACAGCCAAAAGAGCTCCGCCACCCACATCCAGGTAGAAGATCCCCGTCACTAGGCGAGTGTTCGTTATCCTCGTCAACTAGCAAAAATAATGGAGGAGCAAAGGTTTCAACAACCAAAATAGGGGCAGAGGCAGAGGTTGCAATAGTTGGAATTAGTACAGGTACAAAAGTTGCAACATCTAGGACAGGGGCGGAGATCAAAGGCGTAGCGTCCCTCCTCCTCCGGAACGAGGGCATGGGGGGCCTAGCCCTCCTCGCGGTCCCTCTAACAAAGCCTAGAGAAAAGTTAAAAAAAAAGGGAACAGTACAGACGATGAAATATACACCGCATAAAAACAACATCGATGATATGGAAGAGATAGCCTGTCGAGGGGAGAGCCGGTTTGAACTTCTGGAAGAAGTTCGACCAGTCACGTATCCCGCCGTATAGGGAAGGATCCGCCTGACCTAGTCGGCAATATGTGTCACCAACTAAAGAGGTCGATTAGTAGTTGTAGAAAAAGAAGAGTTAATTGGCCGGCCCACAACAAAAAGAGGATTAAAGAGAACAAGAAACACAAACAACATGAATACTTATGGGTGGGGTTCCAAGCCTCAGGGAAGCTGGCGACATTAGACACTATGGCCTCAGTCCTAACGAAGAAATAATCGAGCTAGAAATGCCGACTACCCTTTTCATCCATCCTCACCACCAAGAACTTTCTCTCGCGGTGGCGAAGGTTCAGTAACGTTCCTCGGTAGAAATGGGGGCGAAAAGGTGCACCAAGTAGCGCACCGTGATCTCGACTTCGGAAATTCAGCGAACTTCGCCAACATCTTTACCACCTTGAAGACGTAGGCGGCGAGCTGCGCAAGGCACACATTGTAGTGGCGGCAAAATTCCTCTATTAACAGAGGGAAGGAAAACTAATAGCTGATGGTGAATGGATAGGCGTAAAGGGCACAATATCCGAGATGATGGACTCGTACTTCATCGTCGCCCGCAGGAACTAACTCCACATGGTCGAGAAGGGCGAACTTAGACTTAAACGCGGCTAAACGCTCGACCGTCATCGTGGATTGAAACCTCTCGGTCACCACTTCCGGTGAATTATGGAAATCGGTTTTGGCATCAGGGTATCGAGGCACAATCTCCTCCGCAGAGGGGGGAGTTTCCTCCTCAACGACGACTATGATGTCTTCTCACTGATCGATGAACACGACGGCCAAAAGAACAAAGTGATCTTCCACATGGGCATCTAATGAGAGGTTTGACATTGTTGTGAAGATTAATAAGGAGGTAGAGAAGGGAATCATAAATGTGATGAAATCTTATGTATAAGGAGAGGAAATTCCGAATGAGAAGTGAAGAGAGAGTAAAAAAATTGAATCTCAACAAATCCTTCCATGTTTATAAAGTTTGAGGCACCATAATCAAAACGGTTCGCCATAATTAGCACAAAGATTGAAATAGCAAAGTCAATCAAAGGTCACGTGAGAATCGACGCAATGTGTTCGGGAATCAGCGTCATCATGACGCATGACATCACTTCTTCTCTTGGACCAAATCGTTCCAGCAGGACACCCGGAAAATCGAAGGGTTTAAAATATGCGGCCCAAAGAGCCACGTGGCCTGCTCGCTACAATGACTACAGCCCATGTTATATGTATGACAAGCTCGACCATGAACGACATTATACGCTCATTGAACTCGCTCGCAAAGACGACCTCAACTAGAAGAGGGACTAACTATATGGGCCAAAAATTATCTTAGTTATATTTAGACCACGTCAGCATTGAGAGGGCCTTCGAGGGCTGCCACATGTCATCAGTGTGACTTCAACAAAAGACATATTCAAGGTCGAAGTGATCTGGCAAGAGATGAAGGGCTAGATTGAGGAGTCATCAGAGATCAAGGTCGAGGATGAGCACTCTCCTTAAATAGAGTAATAACGGCTAGTTTTAAGATAAGACTTTAAAGAGAATATTCCAATGAATATTCTCTGGATCTGTACTATTAGGATTTTGTGGCACATGTCCCCTTATAAATAGAAAGAGACATAGTTATAGGGGAAATTGAACACTTATTTGTGAGAGAATAACACTTTTTTACATTCTTTGAGATTCTTGCTTTATTACATACATATAAAAGACACCTTTTTCTTGAGATCCTTGTCTAGCTTTTCTCCCACGATCCAAGAATATTCAAAGGCTAACCAATCATTCATCATTGTCAGAAGGAACATTACACGATTCCACTCCCTTTTTCCGGTCATATCTATTACATCTACTTACATAAATACCATCATACGTCATTTATTGCTATTTAATGCTATTTATATCGTATTTACTCCATTAAGCATTGTTCATTTTCGTATATTCGTCAGTGTTAACAGAGATCTTGTAGCATTTTGTCACGGTACTAGTTAGATAATCTAGTGAATATTATTATTAGTTAAGATTAACTCTACCTGATTAAGAAAATCTAATTGTTTAAACACCTAGATCTGAATTTTGGTCAAACAGTAATGGATTATTTTAATGAAAATTTTGTCTTCGCAACTACAATGATGTAGTGAGAGCTGTGATTGGAATATGAGGAAAAGAGAATTGTTTGCTTCAAGAAAGGAAGAGCTTTTGGGTTGGATAGACAAGACAGCCATTTCAGTAGTGGGGACTTGCGAAATTTGATCTTCAGCCAGAATATGCATTATAACTCTTTGGCCATAGGTGTATTGGGTGATACCCTTTTTTGCTTGAGCCCGACCGGGTTGGGTCCGGTCCGGAGCAAATCGGGGCCATCGAACCCGACCTGGATGCAAGGTAGAACGACGGCCACGTCTACAACCGAGGTCGAGTCATTTCGAGACCGTTACAGAGCTCGATAGGAGTCACCACCGGATGGAGAAACACACAAGGTCGGAAGCCGGACTCGTAACGGATAACCAAGCGTCGCCGGATATCTCGCCCAAACGTGATTTTCTCAACCACTTCAGGCCATTAAGGCGTAATTACAGGGATCCACGATGTAATCAATTTACCTACCTTATTTTTACCCTTAATCAGAATGTATAAAAGGGGATCTCTCTAAATTCTTGTGGCACATAAAGCACAATTGTTCTAAGCAATATTATATTCTGCGATTATTTACTTTAACAGCAATTGTTGAGTCTTTATCTTTATTTTCCTTAACCTAAAAACCTTTTGTATCTTTTAGTTCACGGATCCTTAAAACCCCATATAAATTCAATTGTTATCCGGATTCGAGGGTAAACAATAGGCAAGGAGAAAGTTTGTTTCACCTAAATGACATTATATAAGCATTGATCAATAAAACAGGAACTTACATTATTATTGTACGTAAGTTGTTTATCCCTCCACGGTATCTGCATATTAATTTCGAACATTTTATATCTTCCAAAAGTAAATCATATGAAAAGAAAGTGATGGGCTTTTCCAGAATACAATAAGGGGTCGTTTGGTAGGGTGTATAAGAATAGTGCGGAATAAGGTGATTAGTAATGCATGGTTTAGTCATGCAAGCATTAGTTATGCTAATATTATTTCTTATATATTGTTTGGTGTGGTGTATTAGAATTATAATGCATAGCAAAAAATTTAAGAAAAATAGTTGTTTACAAAAATGTCCTCCATATTCTCTAGCTGTAAGGGACTTTAAGGACAATATTGTCTTTAACCATACTAATGCATGCATTAATAGCCTTCGTATTACTAGTGCCATAGTTTTCTATGCATTACTTATACATAGGATAATACCAAGTAGGAGTGACAAACGGGCGGGTCGGGTCAGATATGGTTCGGGTCGAAACGGTAATGAAAAAGCGGAAAAATTATCCGACCTGACCCATATTTAATCGGATAAAAATGAGTTAACCGGCGGATAATATGGGTAACCATATTATCTATGACTTCTTGCAAATGATCACTTCTGGGAGAATTCTTAGTCTCCCTAACTTGAGGAACCTCCAATTTGAGGCTTTACAAATGTAAAAGTTCGACCCATTGATTATCCATTGGTTACCCATTTTCTAAATAGATAATATGGTTCTTATCCATATTTGACCCATTTTAAAAAGTTCATTATCCAACCCATTTTTAGTGGATAATATGGGTGGTTAACTGTTTTCTTTTAACCATTTTGCCACCCCTAATACCAAGTATGATGTATAACTAATACAAGTATTAGTTATACACAGGTTGAAAAAATGTACCAAAGAAGGTATTAATAATACATAGAGCTAATGCTTGTGTTATTTTTTCTAATACTTCCTACCAAACCACCCCTAAGATTAGGAGGAGTATAAAACACAAGGCAAGGCAGCTACGAAAAATAAAGAAGCATATTAATTAGGCCAAGTGGCCTCGTGGCCACTTAAACTTGTATCAGTTTGTAAAGCCAATACATAAACTTATATTTTTCTCATTTGAACACTTCAACTTGACAAAATGGGTACTAATAAATACTTTTGACCGTTGACCATGCCTATGTGGAAGCAGTGTAGCTGACATGGCTAAACTGTATGCAAATCACGCAGTCAAGGCGCGTGAATAGTATTGTTTTTACTTAAAAAAAATTAGAGTTAAAATAAAATATAAATAAGAAAGAAAAACGAAAAAGAAAAAAGAAAGACTTTTCCCTTTCCCCTTCTCTTTTCCCCTCCCCTTCCAACTCTCTCGGCTTCCCAGCAAAACTCCCACCCAATTTTTTTCATTTCTCATCCTAATTTCTCTTCCCCCCTCACCTTTCTTTGTTTCTTTTTCCCTTCATCTTCCTCTTCAATAATCTTTTCTTTCATTTGCTAGTCTCCGCCCACTATTTTCGTCCCAATATGCCGCAACCACCGGTGTCGGAAGAAAGCTTGAGCTTTATCGTTGTTCTATCATCGAATTCATCTTTGTCAAAATAGCAGCAAAAAAAAAAAAGGAAGGCAAATTTGCAATGATATTGGGCGACCTCCACTTTTAAAATCATGGATTTCTGTTATTTTTTTTCTGAAATTCCAATTTTTTTCTTGTTTTGGTTATGGTCTAATCATGACCATAGTAATGTTGTAAATTTGATTTAGAAATAAGAGAGAGAAAGAATAATGAAGAAAAAGAGAAAGGAGAAGAAAGAAGGTTAAGGAAAGGAAGGGAGGAGGGTGAATGAAGAAGAATGAGGACGGTTGGGTACAGATTAATACTGGGTATGTTTCAGGTGTTGTTTCTTTTTTTTTTTTCTTTTTTGTATTTGTACCCTTTTTTTGTCGATTCTGTATTTAAAAATGGGACCCACAAACAACACATGGCAAGTAATAAATAGCTTAGCGTGACGTATTGTACATGTCAGCGCAATTGATGTACGTGTTTACTAGTACTCATTTTGTCAAGTTGGAGTGTTCAAATGGGAAAAATATAAGTTCATATATCGGCTTTGCAAACTGATACAAATTTAAGTGGCCACGAAGCCATTTAGCCTATTAATTACTAACAGTAACTTTCTCTCCAATAGTAGTTCAATGCAATATTTTAAACCATAAAACTGTCTAATCATTCCCTTTCTCTTAGCTTATATAAAGCCATGAGCTTCACCTCTTAGCCAATGAAGAATAACTATCAGAATCCACTCCTCTAATATTTCTTCCCTATTTAATTTCCTCTCTACACCAAGTATTTTTCTCATCTCAATTGCATAAATATTTAGTTTTCTCAGCTTTCAATGCTTTATAGAAATTGTTTGTTCAAGAGATTCTTGAAGATTTTTTTCTGTGGGGTGCCTTTTTTGCGTAATTGATGCAGAGAGCTTTCTTCAGTCCACATATAGGGGACAATATGATTCAATTAGTTGCCGACTCATTCACACAAATGCTAAGGTTTAAGTTAAAAAAGCCCTTAGTAGCTGAGTGAATGAAGCGGCAGACAAGTTGAATCTTAAGCTTCCTGTGCTTGGACTGAAGGGAGCTCCCTCTTGATTTACTTACTTTCGTATCCACTCTTCTCTCTTCTTATATCTTATTTGCACTAATTTTTTGTTCTGGGTATTTGATCAGTACCCTTTTAACATGACTTTCTATAATATATTTAGAATGATAGGTACTTTAATTTTAGGGGTATTTATACTATATACTATGTTAGTGCGAATTTTTTTTAGACTAATATCATTGTTATTTAACCTATTATAGTAGGTTAGATATGCAGAAATCCATGGAATAAGAGGAGGCGCTATGATAACTATGATCTTCGTTCTTGCCTTCCTTCTTGTTATAATATTATTCTAGATAATGTTTTCTGCTCAGCTGCTTTACTAAATATCCTCCAATTGTTCAATTGAATTCATCTGTAATTTTGGAGAAACATTTCAATATTCTTAATATTTTATATGATATACTATTCTTTATGACCACACTTTGTGGGATTTTACTGAATACTTGTTGTTGTTGTTTATACTATTCTTTACTATGTCTTTTCTTTTCCGTTTTTTGTAACTTTTGTTTTTTAATATTTTCCTACGAATAAACAAGCTTGAATAACGGGTTTTAATATTATTTCATTGTGTAAAGAATTTGTAGAACTTGCGAGAATCTTCATCAAAGTCGGAAGTATATTCTGTTAGAAGAGAAGTAAAAAAAGAAGACTTATAGACAACAATAGGCCTTGTTTTTTTTTTTTCAAAGTGAGTTTTTTTCCTAAATAAAAGCAGATAATTTTATGGCAGATCATCAAAAACAGGAACTGATCGCCAAGTATCAATTTCATAATATCATTGCGAATTAAAATAAAGGACAAAGAGGAAGGGCATAAAAAAAATAGAATATTATTTCCAACTAAGCTAATGCGAATCCCAGATCTTTTTCATAATTACTAAGATGTCTGTCACTTTATTTGCCTCCCTATCGACAGTCCATACATTAACAGCTTGTTTGGATGGCTGTTGCTCGTTGTATTGTATTGTATTGTTATTCCAAAATAATATTTGTTTTGATTGTTTCATTAAAATTGGTTATATTGCATTGTTAAATCCATTATTCCGGAACAATGAAAAAGTCCCCTTTTTTGAAACAACCGATTTGGTGTGGTGGGATTGTTTCCTATTTTTCTTTTCAATTATGCCCTAACTTATTACTCCATAATTCTATTTTACCTTTTATCTTTTTTCTATTTTAACTCCAAATCTCCAACTTATAACCTACTTTGTTTTTTTTCCAGACCAATGTTAATGGTGTTTTGTTGCCTCCTGTTTTATTTTTTCTCCTAATTTGCCTGTTTTATTCCACTTGTGTGACATATATACTTGTTTGTATGAATACTTGAGCATTATTACACATGCCGGAGATCATGTCTAGGCTTTTGGCATTTTATTTCGGCATAATGAGCTAAAATATATGTTGGATTACATGTTAAGGGTCGTTTGGTAGGGTGTATAAGAATAATGCGGAATAAGGTGTATTAGTAATGCATGGGTTAGTAATGCAAGCATTAGTTATGCAGTTATTATTTCATATCTATTGGTCGGTGTGGTGTATTAAAAATTATAATGCATTGCATGATTTTTTAGAAAAATAGTTGTTTACTAAAGTGCCCTCCATATTCTCTAGCTTTAAGGGACTTTAAGAATAATTTTGCCTTTAACCACACTAATGCATGCATTAATAGCCTTGGTATTACTAATGTCATGGTTTTTCTATGCATCACTTATACATAGGATAATACCAAGTATGATGTATAATTAATACAAGCATTAGTTATACACATGTCAAAAAAATATACCAAACAAGGTATTAGTAATGCACAAAGCTAATGCTTGCATTATTTTTTCTAATACCTCCTACCAAACGACCCCTTATAGCTGTGGTCATATATTAATTATGCATATGTATACACCTTGCATATCAAGTATTTCTTGTACATATGCATACTAAGCATAATTATCCCTCTTGTACATATGCATTGCATCCTGCGTACTCTCTTATGTACATGAATGGTGCAGATGAGGTGATATTGCATGGGCGAGTTCAGAGCGGATTGATATATATGCAAGGTGGGGATGACAGAGATATTGGTACAATGGGTGTTTTTCGTGCGGATTATTGATATATATGCATGGTGAGGATTTGAGGGATATTGGCACGACGGATATTTTCTTACAGATTGATGATTGTAGCTATTACCTTGGCATGTGTGTGCAGGTTGTGAGAAACCGACATGTTTTTGGTTTGACGTGAGATATGTGTATTTCTACATTCTACATGCATCATTCATGCATATATTCTTATATGTTATTCGATGCATTTTACATATGCATGAGATATATTAACATGTGGTTGGATACTTTGAGGGTATTGGTTGATGTAATGTTCGAGCCTTTATCATGCATAGACATATTCTAGATTCATGTAAAAGTATTTGAATAGATGTTGCTTGATATATATATATCTCCTTTATATGCAGATTCGGTACATTGGTATGCTTCTGATCATGATATTTGAGAAAAGACATGCTTATCTTTAACTTCGATTGTGCACCAACTAAACAAGTCATGTAAAGTGAGTATCTTTTGACTAAACCTCGTCACTACTTCGTTGAGGTCAGTCTTGATACTTACTGGGTATATGTGGTTAGTTGTACTGATACTACACTTCTGTACCTTACATTGCAGACGTTGGAGCTGAGATCGATGTCGCAGAGTCCGAGCAAATTGCAGTCATTAACTGTCATTTGTTCACGGTAACCTAGAATCTTGTAAACAGATGATGTATTTCTTCATATCAATATTGTATTCATATTCTTAGATGCTCTTGACTTGTGACTTCAATTCTTAGGGTAGTTTGTTTTAGCTTTATTTGATGAACTTCAGTTTGAGTTGTCTTTTATGTTGGTATGTTCGCCTAACTGGTTGAGTTAGGTGTCATCACGACTTTGTAAAATTTGGATCGTGACAACTTTTAATGATCTTAGTTAATTAAAAATGCCAAATTCGCAAAGATCATTTTTGACTTTTGTCAATCACCACTCTTTTATCAAAAATAATCTGATTCTCTCTTCACTTATTGCTCCTTTGTTTTTTCTCTGTCATTAGAAGTTTAAACTTGTGGTCATGAGCTCATGGGGCCAAGTTGTCAAATTTAAATCAAAATCATATACACTTGCCAATTTTAGGGATGTGCATTCGATTTATCGATTCGATTTTGACCCTTATCGATAATTACTTATCGATTATCGATTTGTACATATGCTTATCGTTATCGTTTCAATAAGGTTTTGATTTTTTCGATTTCGATTTATCGATTTTGGGGGCTTATCGATTCGGTTATCGATTACATCAATAAGAAAATTTGCGGGATTCCACGGAAAGTATATCGCTATAAACGCGCCTAACTAATATGGACAAAAAGAAGCTAAAATAAGACGAACACCATTTATAATATAAAAATTGTGTCAACAAGCACATGCAACAAAACTAAAGTAAGGGATCAAATGTATGCCACCAACACTCCAACGATATAAAAAAACAAAACAAAACAAAACACATCATCACGGCTAATTCTGTTTTCCATTAATTTCAACTTCATTCCCTTGATCTTTAAATATGATCATTCCTTAAATGTAGTAGAGGAAATAATAGGGTAAGGGACTTAGGGTAAAGGAAAGGGTATAGATTAGGGAAAATAATATTGTATAGCCGCTTTCAAAATAGTAGCGGAATATATATACATTCTGTATGTTATATTAATCTACACAAATAGGTAATTACTCATTTAACAAGTGTCTATAGTCTAGGTGTGTGCATTGGATTTATCGATTCGATTTTGACCCTTATCGATAATTACTTATCGATTATCGATTTGTACATATGCTTATCGTTATCGTTTCAATAAGGTTTCGATTTTTCGATTTCGATTTCGATAACAAATAATCGATTTGATTTATCGATAAACCGATTCGAATGCGCACCCCTAGCCAATTTCGTTTAACTTACTGGTTCTGTCCTTGAGTTTGCAGTATTGAAATATAATAGCTCCAAACAAAAAAAATATTGATATTAAGGATTCATATGACGACTACAACTAGCTTAAGAATTGTAGTGGTTCTATCTTTTTAATGGTGTGTGTGGCGTACTTGTGTTAATAAAAGTTAGAGAGAAAAAAAAAAAATGAACTACTACAATAATTTTGGTTTTTTGCGAATATAATTAACCCTCAATTAGAGAATTAGTATCACAAATCACTTTTTTAAGAAGACAAAAGTATTACTCCTAATCAACATTAACAGAAGTGTAAGTAAACAAGGAAATCAAAGACAATATACTTTATCCAATTTACGCCCTTAATTATAAAAACAAAACTAGAGTAATAACATGTTTGGCCAAGTTTCTCTAAAGCCAAAAACACATTTTTTTTTCTTCAAAAAAAGTGTTTTTATTTCAAAATTGAATTATTTGGCCAAGCTTTTAGAAGAAAAAAAGTGCTTTTGAGGAGAACTAGAAGCAGTTTTGGAGAAGCAGAAAAAAGTAGCTTCTCTCCAAAAGTACTTTTTTGAAAATACTTTTGAGTAAAAATACACTTAGAGTCTATTTGGAAAGCCAATAGGAATTGGATTTGGGTGTAACTCGATGTAATTGTAGGCATGTAAAATTTACTGAATTTAAATTCAATAAATAATTTGGACTATATTTTAAATTCAAAATATATTGGTCCAAATAAATATTATTGGCTAATATAATTGAATTAATTATATAAGTCCAACACATATGGGTTAAATAAATAAGTCTTAATCCATTGGGTTAGCCCATTTAATTGGGCTACAAGTAATGAGCCCATTTCATTAGGCCCAGATCTTCCTAGAGGCCAGTTTGGTGCCACGCGTGAAATGACGTGGCACGCCAAGTTAAGCAGAAGAGCCAATAGGATCACGCCACGTGTCAAAATGACAAGGCATGCCCAGTCACACTGAAAGGCCAATGAAACCGCGCCACGTGTGCAAGTGACATGTTCTGGCCAATCAAATGCGGCCATGTCACACTTCAATTTGATTGGTCGGAAAGAGTTTGTTCTTATCACAACTCCTCCCTCCCACAACTATAAATAGGGGTCTTCATAACCTAGAAAAGACACAAGAAGTTATAACAAGAAGCAAGAGAGAGCTCGTGGATCAAACGCCGCAAATTCCTCTACAAGTTTCAAGCTTCAAGCAATCAAGTTCAAGTTCAAGAAATCAAGTTCAAGCTCAAGAACGAAGAACGAATCAAGGTCAAGTTCAAGCAATTAAGCTCAAGCTCAAGAACAAGATCATCGTTCGTGGAAACAAATATAGATTCAAGATCAAGCTCAAAGGCCCTTGAATTTATTCACTATTGAAAAGAAGAATCAGAGGATTCATAGAGATTGTAACACTCAAATATTCAAAATAAAAAATACTACGATTGTTGCGATATTTTCGGTCTTGATTTTATTTTCTCGGCGCAAATTTATTGTCTACAAATTCTGGCACGCCCAGTGGGACAATCTCTACTTCTCATCTCAACTTTTCAATCACCAAAGACCAAGAACATTGAAATGGCTTCAAAGAAAATCAACTCCGGTTCAACTTCCACCAAGGCTGCTAACTCCAGGTTCTATGCTGATGTGGAAAGCATCCTCGATGTTACCTTTGGAAGCTTCGGACCAGTTACGAGGAGCAAAGCGAGCTCTTTAGGACAACAAGCACTCCAAGTGCCGTCCGCATCAACCCCTGTTTTCGGATCTTCATCCTCAAAAGGAGCAAGATCTTCCACAAACGCACCCGAAGGAGGAAGCGATGTTGCTGAAAAGATCAAGAAAACTCTTGCTCTGCTTGACCTCTCCGGATCCAAGCGCTCTGTTATGAAGGAAGATGATGATGCTTCAAGTGATGTATCCTCCCCACTTACACCGCATAGCGTGAACCAATCAAGGAACAATCTGTGTGAAAATCCATGCTACTCTCCATCATCCACAACAATCATGCAAGCCATGGTGACAAACACCTCATCTATGGAGGAGCAGTTGGCAAACCTGACGGAAGCAATCGCTGGCTTGACCAAATGCATGCAAAATCAAGATGCTAGAATTGACNTGACGGACGGGTAACAAACAGTTAGTTGAAAACGAAAAGACGACAACAACAAACATATAGTAGAGCGGAGGGTAGTACGATTCAGTAGTAAAAGAAACCTACTCGGAGCACAGTAGTTAACAAAGTCAAGTGGTCACATAGAATCAGAAATGAAAAAACCATAGTAACAGGTAAAGGAGATCAACACACAGAAACAAGGAAAGTCTTTAAACTCATAGCAATAAGTGAAGAAAACATTTATAAGAAATTAGGGTTTTGACAGAGCTGAGTTGAAAAGTTAAGAACTCAAAATCAGATAAGTCAAACAAGAAAGAAAAAAAAGGATTCAAACACAAAGAACTTAATCGAACCAAACATGCGTATAAAATAAACAAAGAGAGAGTTTCAGAAACCCAGATAGAACCAAAACACTTAGGGTTTTTAACACGATGAACCGGGTAGCAGAAAACATGGACAAACTGTTTAAACATAGTAAAATCATAAAACACACTGAAAATCGGAGAAAAGTTTAGGAAACCCTAATTTGAAAATGAAGAGTTATTTTAAAGGAAAATGGAAGAACCTTTGAGAAAACACTAAGAAGTTCATAACATGCATAGATCTAAGACAGACCTGAAAGAAAAATCGGAAAGCTCTTAAAGCTAGAGTTTCAGAACCCAAAAAAGTGAGAAAGACTTCGAAAGGTTACCGATCTAGCCGGAAAATCCATGGATCCGACTTGAATGGTCATGGGTGGCCGGAAAAGACCAGAGATAGAGGTTGAGCATGGACTGGATCAGATCTCTTCAAGATCTGTCCATGGAATCACAAAAATAGGTAACCAGTAGACATAGGAGACGAGTACACGCCTCAAACCGCCATGGGAGTCCACGGATTAGGTGGGGATTGAAGGGAATTAGGGTATATTTGGGTGGCGGCGGCTAGGGTTTAGGTGATTTTGCAGAGAGAGTTTGAGAGTAAGGGATTCGAGGGCGGCGGGTGGTGAGAAATGATTTAGGGTAAGGGGTCGTTTAGGGGTTAAAAATGGTAAGGGTCAATGGTGGTCGTTGATCTGAATGATCAATGGCCTAGATTAAAAGGGGTAGGTGGGGATCCGAGTTTGGGTAGGATTTAATTGAGTAAGGGTCGGGTTTAGATTAAAATTGGGCTGGGGAATTGGGGTTCAATTTAGGCCAAAATTGAAATACAAATGGGCTGTTATTTAAATAGCCAATTTTTCTTTTTTAAATTATAAGAGATAGTAAATGGCTTCTGAAGATTAATTTAAAAAAGCTAAAATGATTTATAACATATAATTAACAATTTAAAAATACAGGACCCCATTTTATAAATATAAAACCTAATTAAACCTTGAAAGGGCTAATATTGCAATTATGTGCAATTTAGCTTTAAAAATACTAAATAAAATTGCAAAAATATGTAAAAATTACCTCAGCCAATTTTGGCATAAATATGAGAATCCAATAGATGAATTACCAAAATAATAATTTTGGAAATAATTATTGGGGACTTTATGGATGAAAAAGGGAAATAAATCAATTTAAAAACCCTTAAAAATTATGGAAAAAATAATAAAAATGCTTGGACATGCTTATATATGAAAGTATTTTTGCATATTGAAAATATATAGGGAAAAATTGGGTATCAACACTTCTTGGCAGATCATCCTATACCTGATGATTGGGAGCTAATTGACGAACTACCTGATGAGGACGCCATGGTCATCGAAGTTCAGCCTCCATGGAATATGTACTTTGATGGTGCTGCACATCGCGGAGGAGCTGGTGCTGGTGTAGTATTTGTCACTTCTCAAGGTGAAGTTCTGCCCTACTCTTTTACGTTGACGCAACTCTGCTCTAACAACGTTGCTGAGTATCAAGCACTAATACTTGGGCTCGAAATGGTTGTCGAAATGAAGCGGTTGCAATTGCAAGTCTTTGGTGACTCTCAGTTAGTGGTCAATCAACTTTTAGGTAGTTACAAGGTCAAGAAGCCTGAACTACGCCCATATCATGATTACGCTAAAAAGTTAATGGGGTGGCTCGGTGATGTGACTATTCAGCATGTGCCAAGGAAAGAAAATAAGAAGGCAGATGCTTTAGCTGCCCTAGCTTCATCTTTAACCCTGCCTGATCAAGCGCAAGTTACTGTCTGCCAAAAATGGGTAGTACCGCTGCCAAATGAGGCTGAAGGTGAAGAAAATTAACTCAAGCATCTTGTCGTTGTTTCTGAAGTCGAGAAAGAAGAATGGGGACAACCCATTATCGACTACTTGTGCTATGGGATACTTCCAGAAAATCCGCGGAGAAGAACTGAAATCCGTCATCGTGCACCTCGCTTCCTTTACTACAAAGTTACCCTATACAGAAGATCATTCAAGGGAGTACTCTTGCGATGCTTAGGGGAAGATGAAGCACTCCAAGCTTTGAAGAAGCGCATTCTGGGGTATGTGGGTCACACCAGTCTGGACCAAAGCTCCACTTCCATATAAAAAGGATGGGATACTATTGGCCAACGATGGTAAAGATTGCTTGGACTATGCTCGAAGATGCAAGGCTTGTCAATTCCATGCGAATTTTATTCATCAACCTCCTGAAATTTTGCACCCGACTGTTGCATCCTGGCCGTTTGACGCTTGGGGATTGGATGTTGTTGGACCACTACCAAAGTCCTCTGGCGGGCACCTATACATCTTGGCTGCAACTAACTACTTCTCAAAATGAGGGCTGAAGCGGGTGCTCTTAAGGAAGTAAAGAAGGAAAATGTTGCAAGTTTCATCCGAGTAAACATTATTTATCGCTTTGGCATTCCTCGTTACATAATAACGGATAATGGAAAGCCATTCGATAATAGGCTGATGAAGAAGATTTGTGATCTCTTTGGCTTCAAGCAACGTAACTCTTCGATGTACAATGCTGCCGCCAATGGTCTAGCTGAGGCATTCAACAAGACTCTATGCAACTTGTTAAAGAAAGTCGTCTCCAAATCCAAACGAGATTGGAATGACCGTATGGAAGAAGCTCTATGGGCATATAGGACGACTCACCGCACGCCAACACAGGCGACTCCTTATTCACTAATTTATGGAGTCGAAGTTGTCTTGCCACTTGAGCGTCAAATATCTTCGTTACGACTGGCTATTCAAGAAGGGATCACTGATGAAGAAAATGCTCGACTTCGATTAGCAGAGTTGGAAGCTCTTGATGAAAAGAGGTTGGAAGCTCAACAGAGTCTTGAATGTTATCAAGCTCGATTATCTCGCGCCTTCAATAAAAGAGTTCGCCCGAGATCCTTTCAAGTAGGAGATCAAGTCCTTGCCGTACGAAGATCCATAATTACTTCCAATAAACCTGTAGGGAAGTTCACTTCAAAATGGTATGGGCCATATGTCGTACAAGAAGCTTACTCAAGTGGGGCTTACAAGCTGGTTGATGCAGATGGCATGAGAATCGGCCCTATCAATGGCAAGTTCTTGAAGAAGTATTATCCTTGAAGTTGCAACGCTCCTTGACGCACGAGCCTAAACTGCATGTTGCTACACTCCTGGACCGCATGAGTCTAAACTGTGTATAGCCCCTGCAAAAAAAAGAGTCTGCTAGGTTGAAAACTTCGAAAGAGGCGGCCTAGGCAAAAGTTAGGACATAAAAAAAAATTACCCAGTCTGAACTACGGTATGACTTGATCCTCTTCACCGAGGTACGTAGGCAGCTTAGAGTTTCATTCTAAGTTCAGTCGCATAAGTTCAAAAGATACATATTGCCCCAATTGTTGTTCGAATGAAGTATGAATGAATGTAAAATCAAGCTGAAATGCCATCCTCCTGTTGAACTTTGATCTCATTTGATTTTAAAAGGGGCAAGCTTCCATGGTAAATTGGTGTCTTCAATGGAATGATTATAGTCTTTTAGGGGGCTACCAAGTATTTGCAATGAAGCCTGGTGATTCGTTATGCCTTCAAGTTCGCTAAACCTTCAAATTTTTGGTCTTCAAGTTGAAGTTTGCAAATTCGCCAATCTTTAAGTTGAAGTATTCAAGCCCTCCAAGTCCATCGGCCTTCAAGTTGAAGTCTTCACGTTCACCACCCTTCATGTTGAGATATCTAAGCCCTCCAGGTCTCCAAGTTGAAGTCTTCAAGTTGAGGTCCTCAAACTCGTTGGTCTTCTAGTGGAAGTATTTGAGCCCTCAAAATTTTCAGATTGAAACATCAAAGTCCGCCGAATCTTCAAGTTTGTCGGTCTTCAAGTTGAAGTCTGCAAAGTCCGTCGAATCTTCAAAGTTTTTCAAGTGTTCAAGTCGACGTCGTCAAGTCCATGAAGTCTTCGAGTTGAAGCTTTATAACTTTCCAATCTTAAGGTGGACATATAAGTCCCTTTGCACCTTAAGTCGGCCTCTTCGTGGGTTTTTCCTTAAAGGAATTATAACTTTCCAATATTAAGGTGGACATATGAGTCCCTTTGCACCTTAAGTTGGCCTCTCCGGTAGTCGGGCCACTTTGAGAGTAATCTCTCCGATAGTCGGTTCATTTTGAGAGTAATCTCTCCGATAGTCAGGTCATTTTGAGAGTAATCTCTCCGATAGTCGGGTCATTTTGAGAGTAATCTCTCCGATAGTCGGGCCACATTGAGAGTAATCTCTCCGATAGTCGAGGCACATTGAGAGTAATCTCTCCGATAGTCGGGCTACATTGAGAGTAATATCTCCGATAATCGGGGTACATTGAGAGTAATCTCTCCGATAGTCGGGGCACATGAGAGTAATCTCTCCGATAGTCGGGGCACATTGAGAGTAATCTCTCCGATAGTCGGGGCACATTGAGAGTAATCTCTCCGATATTTGGGCAGGGATGAGTACCCATCCCCTCACACCCTAAGACCGCCTTCTTCATGCGTGAATCATCTTGTTGAACAAGAACATATCTTTCTCGCTTGACCTACAAAAAAAGAAAAAGAAAAAAAGACAAAAGAAGAAAAAAGCACAAGAAAAAAAGAAGAAATTACCTTCGCGTCAATGCTTCCAAGTCGTCAAAAGTGAACTCAAAGTGGTTTGCAAACGCGGAAAGTAATGCTAATAGAATAAAGTATACTGTATTTATAGAGCTTGCAAAAGGCATCGAAGAACATATAGTCTCGACGTGGGATCGAAAAGGCGGCGACAATAATTGGTCTCCAACATGGACTCGGACGACTGGTAGAGTGCAAAAAGGATTCAAATAATATTTTCCAATTCTAGTCCGTACAAAATATAAAATACAACAAGGAATGTCTCCTAGTCCTAACAAAATACAAAGAATCTAATGTAATAAGGAACAACAAAGTGTCGCCAATTTTGTGAGTGTGCTTTGGTAAGGAAATCAAGTAAGAAGACTAAGGAGATTTTCTATTTTAAAGTGCTGGGAATTCCTTTACACTTTAACATGTAGTACAATTGTTATTATCTTATCCTGATAGTCATTATTTTATTAAGCCAATGACGAATATTTCAGGATCATCGGGAGTAAATCTTAAAGTTCCAGTAAACGGAAGAAGTGCTTTTTTTTTATAATTACTTCAAGCCTAGTCTTTAAAGTTTACACATTGACAAGTCTTGAAGTAGGGGGCATTTGTAGGCATGTAAAATTTATTGAATTTAAATTCAATAAATAATTTGGACTATATTTTAAATTCAAGATATATTGGTCCAAATAAATATTATGGGCTAATATAATTGAATTAATTATATAAGTCCAACACATATGGGTTAAATAAATTAAGTCTTAATCCATTGGGTTAGCCCATTTAATTGGGTTACAAGTAATGAGCCCACTTCATTAGGCCCAAATCTTCCTAGAGGCCCAGTTTGGTGCCACGCGTGAAATGACGTGGCACGCCAAGTCAAATGGAAGAGCCAATAGGATCGTGCCACGTGTCAAAATGACAAGGCATGCCCAGTCACACTGAAAGGCCAATGAAACCGCGCCACGTGTGCAAGTGACATGTTCTGGCCAATCAAATGCGTCCATGTCACACTTCAATTTGATTGGTCGGAAAGAGTTTGTTCTTATCACAACTCCTCCCTCCCACAACTATAAATAGGGGTCTTCGTAACTTAGAAAAGACACAAAAAGTTATAACAAGAAGCAAGAGAGAGCTCCTGGATCAAACGCCACAAATTTCTCTACAAGTTTCAAGCTTCAAGCAATCAAGTTCAAGTTCAAGAAATCAAGTTCAAGCTCAAGAACGAAGAACGAATCACGGTCAAGTTCAAGCAATTAAGCTCAAGCTCAAGAACAAGATCATCGTTCGTGGAAACAAATATAGATTCAAGATCAAGATCAAAGGCTCTTGAATTTATTCACTATTGAAAAGAAGAATCAGAGGATTCATAGAGATTGTAACACTCAAATATTCGAAATAAAATACTACGATTGTTGCAATATTTTCGGTCTTGATTTTATTTTCTTGACGCAAATTTATTGTCTACAATAATTACACAGTTTGGCATATTTATCTGGCCAAGTAATTACTTGTTCAACATGGAATTGGGCGTAATTACATTCTCCAATTCTCATGGAGGGGTGAGAATTGGTGGTAATTGCACCATATAATTAAAAAGTTACTTTTTAATTTCATTCCTTTTTGTTTTTATTTTAATTTATTTTCTTTATAACTTTTATTTCCATTATTTTAATTTGTTTTTTTATTTCTTTATTTTTACTTTTTAATTTGTTTTTTAATTTTTAAATATATTTTTCTTTGTAGGTTATTTATCTTTTATTTTCTTACCTTTACTTCTTGTGATTCCATGTAATTGCTTGTATAATTTATTTCTTATTTGTTTTATTTTATTCATCTAGAGTAATTGCGTTATTATTCTAGTTTTTGAAACTACGTACACCTCCTAATATTAGTAATAAGAAGTCATTAACAAACTTGGCATATAACGTGTGATGTCATTAAAGTAGAATTTCGATGTTGAATAAGATTATAAACTCCTTATGTTTCATAATCTTAAATTGTATTGGAACTTATTTTTATTATGTTGGAATTTGACATATGTTAAACTATTTTTTTTTTTTGGATTTTGAAATTGTGTTTGTTTACCTTGAAAATGGTAATTACAATTATATTTGATTTTGTGGCTCTAAAAATATGTGATTTATTTTAATACTAGTTGTTAAGCAGTAGATGCTAGGTATGAGCAAAGAGAATAAGATATGCAAACCAATGGAGTCACAAAGCTGGGCCTCGAGCTGGCTGAAGTGGGACCTCAAGGTCTAAACGGAGCTAATAACGATGAACTATTGATAGAGAATCAATGGTAATGAGGGCCTTGAAGATGGTCTTTTATGATCAATAATGAGCAATAAATGAAGAACAATAAACGAATAATGAATGAAAAATATAAGAATAAGCAAAAAATATAAAGACAGTAGTTTTAGCAAAGAGAGCAGAGAATGTTGTATGTTATTCAATATCCAGGTGTCTTACAAAATAACAAAGGTCCCCTTTATATAGAAGGGTAAATCCCAACATAGCACATGTCTAATAAATAAAGAATAAATGCTACTAGTCCAGTTGTGCAACGGCTCAGCATGGATTTATATTATTTTTGCAGATTCCGTCAGTCCTCAACACGTGCTCTCGGGGGGTTTCCCGCCTTTCCATGACGGTCGTCGATTTTCATATGGCCTCGAGGTACACCATGGTGAGTCTTCGATGTACCCTGCCGAGGCGAGTGCTTCCTAGACGGGCCTTGGACCGTGCCATGATCCCATCGAGGCCGGACCCGAACTGCCATAAAAGTCTCGAACCGGTCTTCCCTAATTTTGACCGTATACAGATAGTCCCCGCGTTTCTTAGAATGAAAGGATAAGAAACGATCTTGACCTCGATTTCCTCGAACCTCTTGTGATGACGTCATGCTGATGACGCTGGCATTTGAAACGATTGAAACGACCCGTCGGTTCATTCCCCCAGAAGCATTGAGTGCTCTGCCATTCCGTTTCCCCAAAAACATTGAACGCTCTGCCGGTTTTTTTCCCCAAAAACATTGAATACCCCGTTAGTTTCGTCGCTATTTCCTCTATAAATAAGGGATTTCTGAAGCTAAAGCTTCATTCATTCTTTCTTCAACAATTTTTAGTCCTTCCCTTTGTCTGTATCTTCTTCTGGTCTCTTATTCTTATGGTTCAAACCTGTGACTATAAAGTCATCGGGCAGCAACCTCATCAGTTATGCCATGGCTCTTCTTCGAAGCCGTTCTCCTCTAAGAGGAATTATGTTGAGTTGTTGTTGTTGTTGTTGTTGGCTCGAATCGATGAGAGAAGGGCATCGGGTTCTTCCCGTACCAGAAGATATATGGACTGTAAATTGCTGCTCATTTCTCTTAACTTCAACCTGGTGTGGCGCTTCACTCCTTTTGCTTTCCATGGAGTGAGGTGGCACTATCTACTAACTTTTGTATCCCACACCGGTACAATTTCTCAAGAAGTGGCTTCACAATAGTAGTGCTGACGAGACCCGTACTCGCCAAGCTTTTCACCAGGCCACAATTTTCGTTGCTTGTCAAAAGCTTCTGCTCTTTGATAGGGTATAGCAGTTTCTTCATCTATCACTTTGCCGCTTTGGAGGAGGTTCTCGAAGACGACGTTCTAAAGAACAAAATGAAGTCTCTGAGAGAAAGGTTCTCGAGGATGCTGCCCTTGCGGATGATCCCTCGAAAGTAGATTAGGCCTTCGGCTGTTGTTTTTTGCTTCTTTGTTTCTGTGTAAGGGCCCCCCGTGGGCTTTTTAAGGCATCTTTTATTAATATAAGAATTTCTTCGTTTTGCCTTTGATTTGTGTTGAACGCCATTCTGCCTTCGTTTGTGAAAAATCTAAGTGTACGATTCTAACGATTGGTCCGAGCACCGGTTCCGGAATATAATAATAACAAACCCTTGGGTTTTTATTTGATCAATATGACGCTTTTTAAAGTCCTTTTCTATCCCTCGGACTCAGCTCGGATCGGTTTTATGCGAACTTAGGTCACCGGGATTTCCGAGCCCGAGTTGAGTGAGGGCTATGTCTCGATTCTCGGAATACAGCTAGCCCTTTTCAAGCTCCGTTGGTGGCCCTCGAGCGAGGATTCTCTCGAACTCCAATTAACCTTTGGAATCAGTAGTTGGGTGAACGCTTGATCGATTAAAAAAATAAAGATAGCCCCAAGGCCTTTGTAAATAGTCCACGAGTGAGAGCCTGCTCGAACTCGCGTAGCCCCGATTTGAGTGAAAATTTGATTAAACTTGAAAATAAAGATAACCCTAAGGCTTTATACATAGTCCCCGAGTGAGAACTGGGTCGAACTCGGGTAGCCCTTAGGCTTAAAATAATCGAGAGAGCGTTTACTTAAACTTGAGATAAAGATAGCCCTGAGGCCTTATTAATAGTCCCCGAGTGAGAATTGGCTCGAACTCGGATAACCCTTAGGCCAAAATAATCGAACAAGCATTTGCTCAAACTTGAGATAAAGATAGCCCTGAGGCTTCATCAATAGTCCCCGATTAAGAACTGGCTCAAAATCGGATAACTCTTAGGCCAAAATAATCGAACGAGCGTTTGCTCGAACTTGAGATAAAGATAGCCCTGAGGCTTCATTAATAGTCCCCGAGTGAGAACTGGCTCGAACTCGGATAACCCTTAGGCCAAAATAATCGAGCGAGCGTTTGCTCGAACCCAACTCGTAGAGTGTTCTTTAATAATTTCCGACAACCCGGTTCCCGATGTCTGGGTCCTGACGTCAACATCATGACATAAGCGGTTGAACATACTAAAGGGTTGCTTTTTGTACGGATTCCCAGAAGCATTAATTGTAGGCGGCCGACGGTCGGCCTTTTGGCTTCCTTAGCACATTCAAACGATATTTATAAATAGACAAACCCCATAATCTCGTAGATATCATTCTCTTAGTGCTTCCAAAATTTCACTTTAGCCCTTTTCAATTTCTTTGAATTCTCCCTTCTCTTTCCCAACAATATTTTCCATCTTCTTGGATTTTCCGCTTTAGAGATGGCTAAAACTTCTAAAACTGTTCCTCAAAAGGAAAACACAATGTCGTCTTCTCGAACGACCAAAGGTAAAATGGTAGTTCCTCCTACTATCGAGGAGTGCACTCCCAGGTTGCGATAAATCCTCTGATTTCCAGGTCGAAAACCCCTCCTCTGTTCCGGGATGGTGCGAACCCATGTCTCGGTATATCAGTTTAATAACTGAAACCAAGAAAGTGAAGGCCGACTGCCGTTGGGGGGAGGCGGTGCAAGTAGAGATTCCTTCACGAGGAGAAGACATAACCACGCACAAAGCCGGTTTCCTCAGTGTATACACATATCCTTTCACCTTAGGCCCAGTAGAAGCCTCTTCACCATCGATAGACCCAGTGATCCTCAATTTCTGCAGCCAATATCAGGTGACACTTGGGCAAATTTATCCATCGTTCTGGCGCATTGTTTATATGATTAGGTATTTCTCAAGCATGGTCGAGGGGATGCCTTTTACCCTCGATCATCTAATTAGACTGTATAGCCCCCGGCTTTACCGAGGTGGCCTGATTAAGCTAAAGTGCCGATCTCTGAAGGCCTTTTTTGCTAGCATCGATG
The DNA here is from genome assembly GCF_001879085.1 of Nicotiana attenuata. Lineage (NCBI taxonomy): Eukaryota > Viridiplantae > Streptophyta > Magnoliopsida > Solanales > Solanaceae > Nicotiana > Nicotiana attenuata. Next base: position 192,969 of record NW_017670494.1, read on the forward strand.
AAGATAAGGACCCAGGGTGGATGAGCCGCTTTGTCCGAGTCAGGACCTCGGACCTGATCCCTGCTGGGAAAATGCCATTCCCCGAGGAATGGAATATGAATCGTAAATAAACATGTTTTGCTGATCGGATATCCTTTCCTGAATTTGAATTAACTCTCTTTGATGATACAGCTGTCGAGTGGTACCCCGGTGCTGTCAACGATCTCCCGGGCTGGGTCCGACGACTTGATTCAATTTGCCCATACGCCGAGTGCGTGTGGCGTGATCTGGCTAAGACCCGTTGGGAGGCCAAAAATCAAGGTGAGTTTTTACCTCTGTTCATATTCGAGCTCTTTAGAGAAGATATCTTTTGCTGATACTCTCATTCTTTGTGCCTATGCAGGCCTTGGAGAGGCTGTCTTGATGAGGGAACCCCGCCTGGGGAAGCAGATACCCCGAAGCCTCCTAAGGAGAAAAAGAGAAAGAAGAAGTCACCAGCTGATTCTTCGAAGCCAAAAAGGACTAAGGCTCAAAAGCCCGAGTCCGATACAGTGTCCTTAACTTGGGAAACGGCCGAAGATTTTTGCGCCGAAGATTAAGGGAATGATGACTGCCCGCTGGCAACAAAGGGGAAAAGAAGTGCTGCTGCTTGAAGTCTACTGAGCCGAAGGTGGCTGAGTTAGAGGCTGCCGGAACGGAGGCTGTCGAGGCGGTCCCGACCCGAGCTGAGGGAATTGCTAGAGGGGGCTTAGACGAAGTCCCCGGGCCGACCAACGACCAAAACACATCGGGTGCCGAGGGGCACCTGGTCGATAAACCCGAAGAAACCAATGATGAATCCCTTCGAAGGGGGGAGAGGGCCCCTGTCGAACCAGTCGAGATGATCAACGTAGGTGAGCCTCTGTCGGGCCCATCATTCTCTCCTGGTCAAATACGGGATGCCCGAGATATGAAAATTCCCGTTGTGGGGACATCCTACGGAGAGAATAGTATGTTTGAATGATATTTTGCTGGGGTTGAGGAAGGCCCCGATATCGACGCCTCATTGATCTTTGAGGAATCCGAGAAGCTTCGGCAATAGGTAGTCTTGACTTTAGCCGTTGTATGTTATGTTTCGATTCTCATTTTTTCGACTCTCTTCTTCTGTGCCTTCAGGCCTTAAAGCTCTCTCACCAAGCCTTTTCCAAGTCACAAGCAGAGTTGGCTTGTTGTGGGGACGAATTTAGGAAGCTCGTTTCTGAATTGGACGAACTTAAGGCCCTTTTATGCCCAAAAGGAGGGGGAGCTAGGTGAACTTTGAGCACATTTGGAGAGGATGTCTCGAGAGCGGGCCGATCTCGATGAGCAGGTAATATGAGTTTTGTGGGCTTACTTTTGTGCTCTTGCCAATTAAGCGCTACATACCTTGCTTTGATTCTTTCAGTTTAAGCGGAATGATGATCTAATACAAGAGGAACTTAAAATCAGAGATGCTGAAATCCTTGGGCTGAAGCAGCATATGGATGAAGTGTCCTCCGATAAAGAAGCCCTCCGAGAGAGGCTGATCTCGGTTGAGCATCAACTCCAAGAGGCAGGGGGAGAAAGACATAAGTACAGAGACCTCCACACCGAATCAGTTGCTAAGCTGTCTGCAGCTAAGTCCGAAGCTGATGCGCTCATATCCTCATATCGAGATGATGATGCTGCTGCAAATGCTCGAGCCAGGGAGGTATCAAAAGAGGCCGAGCTTAAACTATCCCGAGCCTTGGAACACGCCCGATTAAGATCTCGGAGACAAGATCTCGAGGATTTATATGCAGGGGGCATCGATTTGTCTGCCGAAATTGAGAGAGTGAAGGCCCTAGAGGAAGAATCGGCAACTCTGCTTTCTTCCGATGATGATTCAGCCGGTGATCTCAGAGGATGATGAAGACGAAGGTGAAGTCCTCGAGGGGGAGGAGGCCGTTGATGTTTCGGGGGTCGAGGGCCAAGCCATTGAAGGCACAACTTCGGAGGGAGCTCCGTCCGGTCAAGTGACCCCGGCGGTAGATTAGGTTTTTATCTGCTCCCTTTTTGTGTAAGGGTTAGGCATGGGCCTTGTAAATATGTTTTTGTGAAACTTTATTATGTATATGAGGTTATTTGTTCTTCGTCATTTCTTGTCTTTCCTTTGCTCTTTTGGAATAAACTTCGATGTTTGCCGATAACCAGTTTGGTGTGTCAGACTTATGATATAAACCCCTCAGGTTTTCATGCTCAATGAGTGATTGATAATAGTTGACCGTTCGGTGTCAGCTCCTCGAGTCAAATTTAGAATCAGGCTCGTTGACCCTTAGGTTTTCATCGTATTGGCCCTTAGGCTCTTACGCATTGGCCCTTAGGCTCTTTTTAGGCTGGCCCTTAGGCTCTTACGCATTGGCCCTTAGGCTCTTTTTAGGCTGGCCCTTAGGCTCTTACGCATTGGCCCTTAGGCTCTTTTTAGGCTGGGTCGATGCGACCTCTAATATGGCTATAGTTTTCCCTCATTTTGGTTAAAGACTTTTGAAGTTTTGATTATGCCTTGGCATATTTTATGTTCATCTGACTCTTCGACGGCCCAGATGGGAACCTCGATTATGAGTTGATATATGATGATAGTAGAGTATCTTTGAAGGCTTGCTTGAAGGTTGAGTTTTTGACCTTTTTATCGAAGGCTGATTGTTTTCGAAGACTTTTTTATTGTTCGGAGCTGATAGTGCCGAAGCTCTTTTGCTTATGCCAAGGGTAGCCTGATTAACCGGTTCTTTTTGAAGTACTTTCGATGTATTTGGAGGCCTTTAGTTTTATGGCGGCAGTCGGACGTCTCCGAGCCGCGCTAATTCAGCCGTAGCCTTTTAGTTCGATCGTAGTCTTTATGTTTGGCCGCAGCCTTTAGTCCCCGCGTGCTGTGACCTCGGCGTCTATATCGAGGGTATGCCTTTTTAGGGGTCTTACAAGTTCGGATATATAGCCTTGGCCTTAATATCGGGGGTTGTGCCTTTTTTTAAGGTCTTATAAATTTGAGCACGCCTTGTTGGAGGACTTACAGATTTGATGTTGCCTCACTGAGGGCATATGAGCTTGAAGTTGCTTGATCGAGGTTTTACGAATTCGAGTCTTCGATGGCTCGGTGAGCTGACTATTTGATGAAAGTCCCCGCGTATTCGAGAGTTTTTGGCTTTTGGGCCGTTTTTCGTGATAGTAGCGAATTTCTTCGAGGCACAAAGTGTTAGTAAACAAAGAAGCTTCCTCAATTACTCGATACATGCGTACACGTTTTTTGCTTTTGGAGGCTCGATTATTCTACATGGACACGATTCATTTGACCGTTTGGCCCAATACAACATTCTCCTATCGAGGTCCTCCTAGGCATAGTTTGATTTCTTCCAAAAGGTGACCTCCTGGGGTGATGCCCCCCAGTATTTGAGGTTGATTGAAGAGAAACCTTGAATACTTGATGAGTTCTCCTTAGGTAGCATATAGATGTTGCCTCGTTAAAAAGCTCGCCGGTAAAACCGGGATAAAACCCGGTCTAAGGGAAAAAGAGCACAACACATGCTTTAAAACCCGAGGTCTTCGAGTTGAGGGTGCTTCGATTCCTTTCTATTGAGTGCCTGCAATAAGTCAGTATAAAACACAAATGAAAAAGGAGAGGGTCGTACCTTAGCAATGATAGCGTTTGAGCCTCGATGTGTTTCAATTGCTCGCTGCGAGGACATGGCACGGTTCTTTATTCACTCATTGGGGTGTAGCCGAGAATGTTGGTTGCGGTTGCTATTTGGCTGTTTGTTTGTCTAAATGCTCTTTCGCGGTGGAGGGCGTCGATACTGGTGCTGTGTCGTGTACTGCAAAAATCTCCTTTGCTGCATGCTGCTCCCCGTACACTGCTTTTATTCCGTCCTTGGTTGGAAATTTCATCACTTGATGAGGGTTGACGGTACTGCCCTCATACTGTGTATCCATGGCCTTCCAAGTAAGGCGTTGTATCTCATGTCACCTTCGATGACATGAAATTTGGTATCTTGGATTGTACCGGCCACGTTGACCGGGAGGATGATCTCCCCTTTCGTCATCTCGCTCACCATGTTGAATCCATTGAGGACTCGGGAGGCGGGTATGATCTGGTCAAGCAGTCCTAGCTGCTCCACCACCCTCGACCTGATTATGTTGGCCGAGCTACCTGGATCCACAAGCACACGTTTGATTTGAAATTTATTCAAAAGAAAAGAAATTACTAGTGCGTCGTTATGAGGCTGAGACAAGGCCTCGATGTCCTCTTTGCTGAATGTGAGAGCATCCTCTGGTACGTAACTCCGAATTCGCTTTTCTCTGGTGATGGATATTTCCGTTTGCTTGACAACGGGTCCCTGTGGGGCGTCGATCCCTCCGATGATCATGTGGATGACGTGTTGCGGTTTTTCTAGTTCGTTCTTCCTCTTCGCCTCTCTTTCCCGAAGGTGGTTTTTAGCTCGGTCACTGAGGAATTCTCGAAGATGCCCTTCGCTGATTAGTCTGGCTACCTCTTCTCGAAGTTTTATGCAACCCTCGTTCCTATGACCGTGAGTGCCGTGATATTGCATACCAAGTTAGGGTTCCTTTGTGAAGGGTCTGACAGTATGGGTCTCGACCACCTGGTATCTTTGATTCTGCCTATGGCTGACACAATGCCTGAGACATCGACGCTGAAATTGTATTCGGATAGTCGGGGTGCCTCCGATGGCCTAGTATGCCTATCGAACCCGGCTTTACTCATGAGTCCCCGGGAAACTTGTCCTCGATCTGACCTTCGATCGCCTCGAGGCACATTACGCTTCGGGGTGTTCCTTTGATCTTCTATGTAAGGCCGGTATCTTTCCTTGTTCGATCTTGACTCCCTTTTCGTAAACTTTTGTTCCTTTGTTAAAAGCCTGCTGGGATATACTGATCGCTGCCAACTCCGCACCACTAAAAAGTAGCGAGAGAGGGTCGCAATAGCTTTTACCTGATTTGTAGGTCGGGATCGAATCCACAGAGAGCTAGGATTGGAATCGAGTATCTATTTAGCTTAGGATCGCGTATGTGTTCTTAATTACACTTCTCATAATTTTTGGGGTTTTCTTTATATTCTACTATGATCAAACTACAAATTATAATTGCAACTAAATTAGACTAAGAGTAAATTGCTATAAGCTGTATCTAATGGTTTAAAAGGCACTAGGGTAGTGACCTTCACCTAGGTGGCTAATTGACGGGTAATTGCATCTAAGGCACGATTGACATGATTGGGGAAATATGTTATAACCGTTGCTCGATACTACCCACCCTACACCTCTCGGTAGAAAGAGTGGTTTTGCCCAATTGACTCTCTCGAGACCAATTAGGTATGCACATTTGCCCAAGCAACTAGGGTTCGAGTCGGGTAATTACTCTCTCGAGGTTCAACCCTTTAATTGGGACTATAAAATCTCTTGAGTCCATCCCAATTCCTTATTGAGTCAATTTTGGAGACTTAGTCTCTCTTTCTCAAGAAGAGCGTAAGTCAACTTAGCACAAACTAGTGTTTGCAACCATTAATTCATAAATTGAACCATAAAATTGACCCAAATAACAAACACCCATAATCAATCTAACCTTAAATCACAACACCCATCAATTACCCACACTAGGGTTGAGCCACAACCCTAGCTAATGGGTTTAGCTACTCATGCTTGAAGATAAAATCAGAGAAATAGATGAAGAGAAAGACATATTAATTAATTACTAAAGTAAATACAAAGTTTCAATGATTAAAACTACGTAAAGATGCCAAAAATGGCTAAGAAATATCTTCTCACGAGCGTAGCTACAGTATTCTAATATCTGATGCCCTAAAAATGGAAAAATGTTCTATTTATACTAAGCTGGAAAAACTGGACAAAATTGCCCCTACGGGGTCAGTGCGGACCGCACAAAATGGTGTGCGGCCGCACTAGGCTCTTGACTCTGAAAAATCAACTCTCTGAACCCAGGCTATGCGGACCGCACAGAATGGACTGCGGCTGCGGAGGCATCTAGCGCGGTCCGCACAAACACGACCACGGATCGCACAGGCTTGAACCTTGGCACTTGACATCTCTCTGAAGTTTGCTTCCGCGGACCGCATAAAATGGTAGTGCGGCCGCGGTGTCTTCAGTGCGGCCCGCACAATATCTACTGCGGCCGCACTGCTTTGATGCCTTAAAATCCAGGTCTCTGAATCTCCCTAGTGCGGACCGCACAAAGTATAGTGCGGCCGCACTAGACCTGTTTGTCCTGAGTTGTCTTGTCTTTGGTACTTGTGCAGGTTTCACTCCTTTTGAGCCGATCTTTGACATCTCGTCACTTTGTTGATCAAACCTACAATTAAGCACAACTTATGAGCCTTTTGGGACTATTTTGTAAGAATTTATAATCAAAGCGTAAGCAAGAAGGAGCATGAAACACGTCAAAATCCCTAGTTATCAACTCCCCCAAACTTAAGCTTTTGCTTATCCTCAAGCAAACAAAATAAGACCCACCCCTTAAGGGAAAATCCAAGAAATTTTCAGCTTTCCTAAAGCAACCTCAACTAGCATCAATTGGGACTAACAATTGCCCTCGACACACATGAGTCATTAACAATATTTAACCTTTGAAAAACCATGGATCAAGTGCGACACAAGAGCATCAAGAGTTGACTCAACACATCAAAGAACTCTTTTCAATTACTTTGGTCATTGTGGAACCCATACTCACACATCCTCAACTCTCCCTAAGCAAACCTCACCTTTAGAATATTGGCACACAAAACGAGGTTATTGGGAATTCACTCATCTCTCTCAAGGAAAGTAACAAGTCCGTCTCTAAGTACCATATGCTTGCCCCTTATGTAAGTATCCACTAATGTAAGCTTCATTCGACTCAAGATCATATAGGGCTTTTGTAGAGTCGCTCTGAAGGTTTTTGGTTTAGGGTAGGACAAGTTTTTGTTCAAGTGGGTCCCATCTTCCCTTAAGCACTTCTTTTGATTCACTTGGCACAATTTCACTTGACTCTTTAAGTCATTTCACTTCTTTCTAAGGGGTTAGAGAGACAAATTGTCACTCTTTCTTATGCATTTCAAACCTTTTCTCCTTTTTCAACTTTCCACACCTTTCTTTCTTTGCTTTTCTTGAATCCCTTTGTAGTCTTTTTCACCTTTTTGTCTTTTTGCTTTTCTTTCTTTTTCATTGCCTTTCCTTTTCTTCACTTTTGTGCCTTTTTACCACTTTGTTTCAATCCTCGTCTCTCCCCCCGAACTTATACTTTTGCCATGTGCTAAAGGAAAGATTTGGGTGCCAAGAGAGGGTATCTTTTAGAACGGATATAGGCTTGTATCATGTTTCTTGAAAGAAAAAGGTTTAAGGCTCAAAAGGGTTGACTAGGGATCTTATCAATGGTAGGCTATGGAATTGTTCAATCTATCATTTGAGTCAAGGAGAGCCTATAATCACATCTCAAGTCAAAATTCACTTAGGATTTCGCCTCAACAAACATTCAGGGCAAGTTCTAGACCAATGGCTCGGGACTTGGACTTGTAATTCAATTACTCACCACACAAGCTAAGGGGTTGCTAAAGACATAGAGTCGGGGGCCCACAACGACCTTAGAAACGATTTGAGCACACAATGGTCCCGAAAAACCACTTGATGATTATCGGTCAACACAAGAGTCTCAAGGTCATGACTTTCACCATCCTAAACACAACAATTTGTTTTTGACCATAAGATCAAAGGCAAATGTGCTAGGCCCAAGTGAAGCTTTGCTTGAGGCACCCTTAACTACAAACTACTAAAAACAAAAAGAAAAACGGACTCAAACCCTTAAGAAGGTTGTCACGCCATCTATCATTGGGAAGAGCCACCTGGTTCACACAACATTCCACCTTTGGAAAGAACCGTGGCATTAAGAAAATCAAAGGTTTATTGAAGACTCCGAAAACAAGAAGCTACGAATCACAAATAAGAAGCTAAAAATGAAAATTTTTGTATACAAGAGGGGATTTGAATATACAACGGGGGATGAATATATACAATATGATGTAACTTTATATACAGACCAAAAGTGAAATAAAAGTGCGATAGTATCAAATTATATACAGACCAAATGTGAAAAGTCAAGAAAGCATGAAAATATCAATATATACAGTCATCCAAAATGTAGGCCTCACCCCCTCAAATGAAAGCTGGCATTGTCCCCAATGCCAACTAGTCTAAATAAGCAGCAAAAGATATAGAAAAAGGATATAGAGGACTCCCTAAGTCGTGTCTGTCTGCATAGGATCATGGGTGGTCCCTGGGTTCTCTGAGTGCTCGGGAACCTCAGACTGGTTCCCGGTGGTCTGCTCCTCAGCTACTGGAACCTGGACCTGGACAGGCTGTGGAACTGGTACATCCTGTGGCTGACCGGAGGAGGTCTCCGGTGGGTCTGCCAACTGGATGATAGCATCATCTGCTCTAGGGATCATCCTCCTCCTCTTCGGAGGCCTCTGGGTCTGCTCCGGCTGTGGATGAGCTGCTGGGACTAGATCATCAAGCAACAGGTCCAAAGGCAGCTGGTCTGCCTTCAGTCTATCAACATCTGCCCGCAGCTCCTTCACGGACTCCTTGGAGGCCCACGTCTTCCGCAGCTTCCTATGCTCCTTAGCAAGCTCCTTGAGAGCCTTGCTATATGAATCCACTGCCTTTGTGAGCGCAGCCTGAGTGCCGAGGATCTTCTTCTGGTTTATCAAGTATCTCTTTGAGCGCATCCTCGATCAACTGGGGTACCTGTGGGGTTGGGGGAGCTGACTGAGCCGCTACAGTAGTAGTCAATGTGGACAGCTTGGACGAGGCAGTCTGCATCCAGTTGTTTATACTTAGCAGGGCCTGGCTCAGCCGGTGGGCAGTGATGGGATGAGCTTGACTAGATGGGATCTCCGGGCCTGCTGATGTGGAAGGGCCAGGAGGAATGGCTGAAAATGTGGAAAGTCCGGGAGGCATATCAGCAGAAATGGAGGTAGGATCATCAGGGACCTCTACTACAACTGGCTCTTCAGACTGGCCAGTTGGGGCAGAAGTAGGGGCTTTGTAGTTCTTGTCCTTGGGGTTGTCATTCCCCTTCAAGCTATACCAGGAGAACGGGGATGTCGCCTTGACCTTGACGTCGTAGGGCTTCTTGTCCACCTCCAAGTCCCGAAAGTACATAGTGAGGGTGCTAGGGAAAGGGTAGTTCCGGTCATGCTCTGCTCCTACTAACGAGATAATGCAGGACATCACATTCCCCACATTTATGGGGTATCCCGCCATAATCGAAGCAACCAAAATAGCCCGGTGGAGAGGAAGGGTCTGGTCATGTCTAGTAGGATCCAACCGGCTGCAAGCAAATGTCTCCCAACCCCTCGCCTCAAAGTTTAAGGTCCTCCGCAATATTTTGACCCCAGTAGTCAACCAATCAGGAACGGTACCTGGGATTACCAGGTACTGAGCTAACCATGGACGGACCTCCTCGCCCATCTCCAACTTCGCCATGTACAAAGTTTCATCCTCCTCATTGAAGCCCAAGTATTCGTTGAGGTATTTCCCATCAAACAACACTGTCTTATTGCGAACCTTGGTCACTTTCGAGCCCTTTTTGATGTGGGCTACATTGCAGTAAAACTCCTTGACCATGTGTTCATTGGCGTTTACACACTTGTCCATAAAATATTCCCAGCCCACTCTAGTCCTAAATTGTCTTTGCACATTGGGGTTGAGGGGTAAAAGATCATTATCAATGAAACTCCATTACGGTATCAACTTTCTCATCGGCCACCACTCCCTAAACTTGTGGTACGCCACCTGGCTCACAAACCTATCCTCTCAAACATCGGGCTTTCTAGTTCCGGCAATGCCTCCCACCTGAGGCTCACCACCCTCAGCTATCTCCTCATCCCCTTGTACCTCCTCCTCACCTCCGTCTGCACTCTCCCCGGATAATGAAGTTGTGGGGAGGTGGAGTATTCACCACCGCCGGCTGCTGAGCCCTCAGACGACTCAGTGGGAACATGCTCTGGTGCTTGGGCAGTGGGTGATGGTGGAAGGGTATCTCTTAGCCTGAATCTCTCCGGCCAGTCTTCAACATATTCTGGCACAGAGTCTGAAGAAATTTCCATTGAAGGTTGATACTCACTCCCCGAGGAATGGGAAGCAGCTCTGTATGCAGCTTTGATTATTTTTCTGGTCTTTTTTATGTTTTCCCGAGCTTGGGGAGTGAGTTTTATCATCTTCTTCTTCCCTCCCCGGGAGGGTTCTCCTTTTCCCGGTTGTTTTGAGCCTTTTCCTTGTTGTCTCACCATTGTCTGCAAACATCATTTAATGTATTTGTTAGTATCAATCAAGGCAGTTCAAGTTATTGCAGCAGAACAAATTGCAGAACAGAGACACGGTGTTGCAGACAGTTGCAAAAATTGCCCAGTGCGGACCGCACAAAATGGTAGTGCGGCCGCACAGGGACCACCGCGGACCACAGAGAATCGACCGCGGTCCACACCGGTATGGGGTTCCAAAAACATGGCCTCTGAATCTCACCAGTGCGGACCGCACAAAAGCAACTGCGGCGCACTAGGGCTAGTGCGGACCGCACAGAATCACCGCGGTCCGCACAGGGTGCCCAATTTTTGCACTAAACTAGGGTTCATGATTTTTCTTTTAAGGTCCAATTTTTTCACCTAATTAGTGTCTCTAAACGGTTACCCATTGATTTTAACTATCTAATCTATGTTAACCTAAAAATTAATAACCCTAATCTACTCTATGAAAGAAAAAATGAGAGGAAAAGAAAAGAAAGCAAGAAAAACAACAATTTAAACTAAATTAACAAAATTAAATAAGTAGAAAGAAGTGTAATGTTACCAGTTATGAGATGAAATGAGCTAATTAATTCCAGAAGTTAATTACGAGCAAAAGAGGCTATGAACAGTGCTTTTTCTTAGTGTGAGAGTGAAGGGTTCGAAAAGGGTAAAAGGAGGCCCTCAGAGACTATTTATAGAAAAAGTCCTGGGGCCCATTCTTACCTACCAGTGCGGACAGCACAAAATGGACCGTGGTCCGCACTGGGCTATTATGTTCAAGTCCAACTCAGTAACCCACGGCGGTCCGCACAAAATGGACCGCGACCGCGGTGGTCCACCGCGGACCGTACCAAATCAACCGCGATCGCGGTGACAAACTTCAGAGAGCAATTTTGTCACCCTCTACCAGTGCTGACCGCACAAAATGGTAGTGCGGCCGCGCTGGAAACTTCAGAGACCTGTGCAATTTTTCAATTATGTCCTACACTGCATCAACTCAATCCTGTAACATCTCACAACCAGTTAGCCCAAAAATCAATCCTATACTAAAAAGAAAATCAAAGAAAACAAAAAGAAAAACACATGGGTTGCCTCCCAAGAAGCGCCTGATTTAACGTCACGGCACGACGCATGTTACCCTCCAATCATTTGAAATGAACAACAGCCACCACATGTTACCTTCCCAAGATAATGCTTGACACGGTGCCCATTCACTCTAAAGACTTCACCATTTTTGTTTTTCAAATCAAGAGCACCAAAAAGGGTCACCAACACAACTTCAAACGGTCCACTCCATTTTGATTTAAGCTTTCCCGAAAACAGATGTAATCGGGAATTGAACAAGAGAACCAAATCACCGACTTTGAACTCCTTTCCACGAGAATATTTATCATGAAGGTACTTTATCTTGTCCTTATACAAGGACGAACTAGAGTAGGCATGGAACCGGAATTCATCAAGTTCATTGAGTTGTTCAACACGAAGATTGGCCGCAACATCCCACTCAAGATTAAGCTTCCTCAAAGCCCACATGGCCTTATGCTCCAACTCCACTGGTAAATGACATGCTTTCCCAAACACCAACCGGTACGGCGACATACCAATTGGGGTCTTGTAAGCGGTCCGGTAAGCCCATAGAGCATCATCTAACTTTTTAGACCAATCGGTCCTATTGGCATTGACGGTTTTGGACAAAATGCTCTTGATCTCCCTGTTAGACACTTCAACCTGGCCACTTGCTTAAGGATGATAAGGCGTAGACACTTTATGGTTGACACCATACTTGGAAAGCAAGGCATCAAAAGCTCTATTACAAAAATGCGATCCTCCATCACTAATAATTGCCCGAGGTGTACCAAACCTTGTGAAAATGCTCTTCTTCAGAAATGCCACCACACTCCTAGCTTCATTATTGGGCAAGGCCACGGCCTCAACCCATTTTGACACATAATCAACCGCTACAAGAATGTAAGTGTTTCCACACGAGCTTACAAAAGGGCCCATAAAATCGATACCCCATACATCAAAGACATCAACTTCAAGAATGGTGTTTAGAGGCATCTCATCTTTCTTGGAAATCTCACCCGCTCGTTGACATTGATCACATCTTTTTACTAGATCACTTGCATCTTTGAACAACGTTGGCCAATAAAAACCACAACTCAGAACTTTCGAAGCCGTCCTCGCCCCTCCATGATGGCCACCATAGGGGGAGGAATGACAAGCCTCTAGAATGCTAAATTGCTCCTCCTCAGGGACACACCCCCGCCATGACTCCGTCGGTGCAAATCTTGAACAAGTATGGCTCGTCCCAATAGAAGTCCAAACTATCCCGTTTGAGCTTCTTCCTTTGGTTAGAAGAGAGCTAACGCGGGACGATGCCAGTCACAAGGAAATTAGCAATGTCCGCAAACCATGGCATATCACACATCGACACAGAAAGTAGTTGCTCATCGAAGAATGTATCATTGATCTCTAGGCCATCACACGGCCTTCCTTCCTCCTCCAAGCGGGACAAATGATCCGCCACTTGGTTCTCACTACCTTTCCGGTCCACTATCTCCAAATCAAACTCTTGAAGAAGTAACACCCATCGCATCAACCTTGCCTTGGAGTCTTTCTTTGTCATCAAATACCTAAGGGCGACATGATCGGTGGGAACTATGACTTTGGCTCCCATAAGATATGGCCGAAATTTTTCCATGGCAAACGCAATAGCCAACAATTCCTTCTCCGTCACCGTTTAGTTCCTTTGAGCCTCATTCATAGTCTTGCTCGCATAGTACACTGGATGAAACATTTTGTTCACTTTTTGACCCAAAACTGCCCCAACCGCAACATCACTCGCGTCACACATGAGCTCGAAAGGCAAGCTCCAATTGTGTGAGGTAATGATCGGGGTAGTGGTTAACTTAAGCTTGAGAAGCTCAAATGCTTCCATACATCTCTCATCAAACACAAACTTTGTATCCTTTTCTAGCAAATTGCAAAGAGAATTCACTACCTTCGAAAAGTCCTTGATAAATCGCCGGTAGAACCCCGTATGCCCAAGAAAACTCCTCACCCCCTTGACAGAAGTGGGGGGAGGAAGCCTTGAAATTACCTCTATCTTGGCTTTGTCTACTTCAATCCCATGCTTTGAAATTTTGTGGCCCAACACTATGCCCTCTTCAACCATAAAGTGACATTTTCCCAATTTAGTACAAGGTTGGTGTCTTTACACCGGGCCAAAACTCAATCCAAATTTCCCAAACACTCTTCAAATGAATCACCAACCACACTAAAATCATCCATAAAGACCTCCAAAATATCTTCCGCCATATCGGTGAAAATAGCCATCATGCATCGTTGGAAGGTCTCCGGAGCATTGCACAACCCGAACGGCATCCGAGAGAAAGCAAAGGTGCCATATGGACAAGTAAAGGTGGTCTTCTCTTGGTCCTCCGGAGCGATTAGTTTGATTATACCCCGAATATCCATCCAAAAAGCAATAAAAGGCACGCCCCGCAAGGCGATCAAGCATTTGGTCAAGGAATGACAAAGGGAAATGATCCTTGTGGGTCACCTTGTTCAGTTTCCGGTAGTCCATGCATACCAAAAACTGATCGCTGCCAACTCTGCACCACTAAAAAGTAGCGAGAGAGGGTCGCAATAGCTTTTACCCGATTTGTGGGTCGGGATCGAATCCACAGAGAGCTAGGATTGGAATCGAGTATCTGTTTAGCTTAGGATCGCGTATGTGTTCTTAATTACACTTCTCATAATTTTTGGGGTTTTCTTTATATTCTACTATGATCAAACTACAAATTATAATTGCAACTAAATTAGACTAAGAGTAAATTGCTATAAGTTGTATCTAATGGTTTAAAAGGCACTAGGGTAGTGACCTTCACCTAGGTGGCTAATTGACGGGTAATTGCATCTAAGGCACGATTGACATGATTGGGGAAATATATTTTAACCGTTGCTCGATACTACCCACCCTACACCTCTCGGTAGAAAAAGAGTGGTTTTGCCCAATTGACTCTCTCGAGACCAATTAGGTATGCACATTTGCCCAAGCAACTAGGGTTTCAAGTCGGGTAATTACTCTCTCGAGGTTCAACCCTTTAATCGGGACTATCAAATCTCTTGAGTCCATCCCAATTCCTTGTTGAGTCAATTTTGGAGACTTAGGCTCTCTTTCTCAAGAAGAGCGTAAGTCAACTTAGCACAAACTAGTGTTTGCAACCACTAATTCATAAATTAAACCATAAAATTGACCCAAATAACAAACACCCATAATCAATCTAACCTTAAATCACAACACCTATCAATTACCCACACTAGGGTTGAGCCACAACCCTAGCTAATGGGTTTAGCTACTCATGCTTGAAGATAAAATCAGAGAAATAGATGAAGAGAAAGACATATTAATTAATTACTAAAGTAAATACAAAGTTTCAATGATTAAAACTACGTAAAGATGCCAAAAATGGCTAAGAAATATCTTCCCACGAGCGCAGCTACAGTATTCTAATATCTGATACCCTAAAAATGGAAAAATATTCTATTTATACTAAGCTGGAAAAACTGGACAAAATTGCCCCTGCAGGGTCAGTGCGGACCGCACAAAATGGTGTGCGGTCGTACTAGGCTCTTGACTCTGAAAAATCAACTCTCTGAACCCAGGCTCCGCGGACCGCACAGAATGGAGTGCGGCCGGGGAGGCATCTATCGCGGTCCGCACAAACACGACCGCGGACCGCACAGGCTTGAACCTTGGCACTTGACATCTCTCTGAAGTTTGCTTCCGCGGACCGCATAAAATGGTAGTGCGGTCGCGGTGTCTTCAGTGCGGGCCGCACAGTATCTACTGCGGTCGCACTGCTTTGATGCCTTAAAATCCAGGTCTCTGAATCTCCCTAGTGCGGACCGCACAAAGTGTAGTGCGGCCGCACTAGGCCTGTTTGTCCTGAGTTGTCTTGTCTTTGGTACTTGTGCAGGTTTCACTCCTTTTGAGCCGATCTTTGACATCTCGTCACTTTGTTGATCAAACCTGCAATCAAGCACAACTTTTGAGCCTTTTGGGACTATTTTGTAAGAATTTATAATCAAAGCGTAAGCAAGAAGGAGCATGAAACACGTCAAAATCCCTAGTTATCACATACCGAGCCCGAAGGGGCCCCTAATTGGCCGTCTTCGACCCTAATCTTTGATTGATATCTGTTATGCACGTCCGCCCAAATTTTGTTTTAGCTGCTTCGAAGCTATGGAGCTTAGCTCGTTCAAGCCCTAAGTGAAGGCTTGTATTGCCCAGTCGTCAAAGACTGGTGGTAATTCCATTCGCTCCATCTGAAAGCGGGATACAAATTCCCTTAGCATCTCGTTTTCTCTCTGCTTGATTTTGAAGACATCGGACTTCCTGGTGGCGACCTTAATGGCACAAGCGTGTGCCCTCACAAAAGAGTCTGCCAGCAGGGAAAACGAATCTATCGAGTTCGGGGGTAGGTTGTGGTACCACATCATGGCCCCCTTCGACAGTGTCTCTCCAAATTTCTTCAGCAAGACGGATTCGATCTCGTCGTCCTTTAAGTCATTCTCTTTTACAGCACAAGTGTAGGCGGTAACGTGCTCATTGGGGTCCGTGGTCCCGTTATATTTCAGGACATCAGGCATTCTGAATTTCTTCGGGATGGGCTTCGGAGTCGCACTTGGTAGGAATGGTTTCTATATGAATTTCTTCGAATCTACGCCCTTCAGGATCGAAGGTGCGCCCGGAATCTGATCGACCCTCGAGTTATAAGTCTCCACCTTTTTATCGTTATCTTCTATCTTCTTTTCTCCCGATTCAATCCTCTTGGTGAGGTCCTCGAGCATCTTCATAATAGCGGGGTCTGTTGCTGACCCGTTGTTACTCGATCTTTCCGGTACCTGCTCGACCTGAGGATCCGTTTCAGGTGCTACTGTGCTTGGGGTTTTTTGGTGACTTTGTAGCTGAGCAATAGCCACTTGTTGTGCTTGCAACATTTCGAAAATGATTTGAAGGCTAATTTCTCTTTCCTCCCCGCGTACACTCTCGTTGGTATGAGAGCTCACATAGACATGCACAGCGTTGCATGAGTTTACGTTGACGGGGATTTGTACTGGTGCCTCCCCTGGGTTTTGCGGTGGTACACCGGCATCTGCTGGTGCTACCCCTGGATTTTGCAGTGGTACATCGGCGTCTGCACCATTTTCTCCCTGAAGCTCCATGCCGTTGTTTTCGCGTGCATGTGCTGAGTTAGACATTTTGACCTGATATCAGAGATTCTTGGACAAGAAAAAGTGTGAAGAATAACTTGTGTTTTCAGAAAACTAACACCAAAACAATCACTATTATTTTTAGGCCCACGGTGGGCGCCAAACTGTTTACCTTGAAAATGGTAACTACAATTATCTTTGATTTTGTGGTTCTAAAAATATGTGATTTATTTTAATACTAGTTATTAAGCAGTAGATGCTAGGTATGAGCAAAGAGAATAAGATATGCAAACCAATGGAGTCACAAAGCTGGCTGAAGCGGGACCTCGAGGTCTAAACGGAGCTAATAACGATGAACTATTGATAGATAATCAATGGTAATGAGGGCCTTGAAGATGGACTTTTATGATCAATAATGAGCAATAAATGAAGAACAATAAATGAATAATGAATGAACAATATAAGAATAAGCAATAAATGTGAAGAACAATAGTTTTAGCAAAGAGAGTAGAGAATGTTGTATGTTATTCAATATCCAGGTGCCTTACAAAATGATAAAGGAGGATTGAATCTCATCATAGCACATGTCTAATAAATAAAGAATAAATGCTACTAGTCCAGCTGGGCAACGGCTCAGCATGGATTTATATTATTTTTGCAGATTCTGTCAGTCCTTAACACGTGCTCTAGGGGGGTTTCCCGCCTTTCCATGACGGTCGTCGATTTTCATATGGCCTCGAGGTACACCATGGTGAGTCTTCGACGTACCCTGCCGAGGCGAGTGCTTCCTGGACAGGCCTTGGACCGTGCCTTGATCCCATCGGGGCCGGGCCCGGACTGCCATAGAAGTCTTGAACCGGTCTTCCCTAATTTTGACCGTATACAGTGTTATACTTATGGTTCCACTTTACTTGTTTTAATAGTATTGGCTTGTTATTTCACATTGCATGTTGTCATTTTTTAGTTAGAATTGATAGATTAATTTTGTCAAACATTTGAATAAGATTATGACATTATAATTATAAATATTAAGGAGTAATTTATTTATCAAACATGCATTCCATGATGTTCTTACAAGACGTATGTTTTTAGTTGAAATAATTAATTAAACTAAATATTATTAATTTAGCTGTTAATAATTACAAGACGTGTGTTTTTAGTTGTTATAAGGAAGTAAACTAATACTATACTATTCTCTTATAATTAATTTTAGTTGTTAATTTATACTTATATAAAATTATTTATAGGCATATATTTATTATATTAACTTTTAAGTTTTGATAATTACTTCATTTTAAATTTAATCTAATTATGTAATTATACTTATGCAACCAAACAATACGCTTGTAATTACATTGTAATTATACTATGACAAACAAACAGGTCGCCGTAATTGCAATACTATGTAATTACTAGCCTAGTAATTACACCATTTCCAATTACCTCGTGATTTTCCAAATAGACTCTCACAAGTAATTTTTAAATTAATTAGCACTTTTATAAGAAAAACCATTTTTGCATTTTTGCAGCTTGACCAACCAGCCTATTAAGTACCAAACTAGAAAGGTATACAACGTACTTACGTACTCATTCTTAGCCATAACTGAGCACCACCAATAATAATATTTTTCCTCACATATTCTCTCAACCTTTTCTTTTTTCCTTATAAAAAATTTGGATGAAAAACTTGAACGACGACATTTTTGATCCCCTAACAATAATAATGGACTCCGATTTCTCTCCTGGTTACGGGTCGGGTACGGAATCCGACTTCGGTTTCGCTTTCAATGACAGCAATTTCTCCGACCGGATTTTGATAGTTGAGATTGTTCCTGACTCCAAATCCGACGGTGAGGGTTGTAGCAGTATCGTTGATTGGGCCCGCAAACGCAAGCGTAGTAGAGAAGAAATCAAGAAAGAAAATGGTTAGCTCTTTTGATTCCGTTAGGGTTTTAAACAATTATTTTATCAAATTTTGGCTTTTTATTCATTTCATGTATGTATATTTTGTACTTAGATGTGCAATTTGATTATCTTTTTGTTTCAAGGGTTCAATTTACACATCAAAATGCTTAATGTTTTTGTTTTTATGATTAATGAATGTGAAGAATGGGCTTTTACATATCAAACTTTACAGGGAGAAGATACAAAATTTAGGACTTTATTTATTTATTTCTATTTTTTTGTGCAAACCTGAGTTACAACTTGAAATGGAAGGTATTTAGCTAGGTTAAAATGATAGAACTGCACGAATTTGCTTTAGCGTTGACTGTTGATGAAAATCTTGCAATTGATCTAGCAGATGTAGCTGCAGCATAAGTTACTAACATCCTCAGATAATTTGCAAATGAGTTTAAGTTCTATGCACTTTTAGGTAATTACAGTAAATCTCTTTTGATAAACACTAATTAGTGATCTGGTAAAAATGGTAACTAACCTGCTATCACACGTTAAATTTACTGGTAGTGTAAACATTTTAATACAATGATAGTGTGCATAACTTAAATCCTTCGCAAATATGGTTGCTTGAGCACTAAATACCAATGATCTTGTTTGCTAACAAAAAAAAAGAAAAAAAAATAATGATCTTGTAATCGTCTTGTCATTTGTCGCTGAAAGTGTCTTTCTGAAAAGTTTGGCAAATACTTTAATTCTCTGTCTAACAACAAACTTAAGATTTTCCGTTGTTCTAAATCATACTTAAATTTGTGAGCTACCGCTGCACGCACTTGAGTTTGTCCCCATTCTTGAAACATTTCTTGTTCTGTCGCCTATCTGAAAACTTCCAGTATTTTTATGTTTTGTCATAATTTGTGCTTATTAATTACTTTCTCCAGTCTAATGGATTCTCACCTCATAAACCTTTCAGATGCGGATGTGCTCACGCAACGTGAGGAGGAGGTGTTGAATTGTAATATGCTGGACACAGAAGATGGTCTTGCTTATGAGAACCAAGATGAGGAAGCTGTTGCAATGGTTGAGGAATCTCCATCCGGCACTGAGATGACCACAGATCACCCTGGTACCTATGGACTTCCCCACTATGGATCAAACTATCTTGTTTCCATCATTGTGCTGCTATTTCAAGGATTCTAACTGTTTTAACATTAGATCCTGATATTAACAAGAATCTAAGAGGTCGTTTGGTAGTGTGTATAAGAATAGTGCTGAATAAGGTGTATTAGTAATGCATGGGTTAGTAATGCAAGCATTAGTTATGCAAAGATTATTTCTTATCCACTTCCATTGTTTGGTGTGTGTATTAAAAATTAAAACGGAAAAGGTCCTCATATATCCCTCTACTATTAAAAATTATTTAAAATTGTCCCTCGTTATACTATTGGATTAAAAGAACCCCTACCGTCTTACTATTCAAATACATATGCCCCTTCTTTGACGGATTGGACACGTGGCGCGCATCCAAAGTTTTTGATCATTTTAAATTAGGCTCGACCCGCCCAATTACCCAAGACCCAGAACCCATAACTAAGAAAACACAATCATTTGACCCATAAACTAACCCTAACCCCAAAAGGTGCCGCCACACTAGGAGATCCTCCTCCACCATTCACTAATTCCTCCATCACCATTAGACCACCATGACCACCATAGAAAACATTCTTTCACCGTCTTTGTCTTTTATTCATCCACCTCCATTTGGCAATTACATTGAATACTTTGGATTCTCCTAATCGCTTGAAATACTCTATAGCCGAGAGAAATAAATACTGTAAATTCAGATGAAGAATTTACGTATAACAACAATTAGTTATTTACTTTAAAAATCTAAAATTTAATATAATGGTAGATTCCATCACACTGGTTTCTCCAATCCAGTTACTAGTTTATACTTCCCGATGCATTGTATAACGCGGACATCTTATTATGCTCCTAAAAAATTTGAAAGGTTAAGACCATAAATTTTATTCAATTTGAATAGATCTTGTGATCTCAAAACTGGGCTTGCTTTTCGTATAGTTTTAGGCATATTGGCTGCTCATAGAAACAGATATAATGTGGCTTCCGTTTAATAGGATATTACGTCCTCCTGGCTGAACGAGTGAAGATTAGTAAATTCTTTAGTTTTAGGGAACTAGAATCCACGCCAAAAGCTAGTTTTCTTTCATCCAAATCAATCATCCATCGTTAGTAAGGGTCAATAATTTTCTTGTTGCAGAATTCCGTGCTAGCTAATCACAATCCAATTTAGTTCTTTTCGTTTCGAATGGCTTAGTGAAACAAATGACCCGACAAAGAGTGCAAGTAGCGATGAACTTGTGAAATTCAGAAGGAATCTCCAACCCCGGACTGAGGTTGCAACCACATCTGATAGGAGCTCCTAGTGTGGTGGCGGTGGTTGGGTGAAGGGGGATGGTGGTATGGAAGAAGAAGATAAAGTGGAAGAAGAAAAGAGTTAGGTTATGGGTTCTGAGTTCTGGGTCTTGGGGTAATGGAGCGGGTCGAGTCTAATTTAAGACCAGATGGACCAAGAGCCTTGGACGCGTGCCACGTGTCCAGTCCATCAAATAAAGGGTATATATGTTTGTATAGTAAAACAGTAGGGGTTATTTTGATCTAATAGTATAACGAAGGACAATTTGAAACAATTTCTAATAGTAGAGGGATCTATCAGGACCTTTTCCGAAATTAAAATGCATTGAATAATTTTTAAGAAAATTAGTTGTTTACAAAAATGCCCTCCATATTCTTTAGCCTTAAGGGACTTTAAAGACAATTTTGTCTTTAACCATGCTAATGCATGTGTTTAGTTATACATAGGATAATACTAAATAGGTTATATAACTAATACTTGCATCAGTAATACATAGGTTGGAAAAGTGTACCAAACAAGGGATTAGTAATACCAAAAGCTAATGCATGCATTATTTTCTCTAATGCATTCTACCAAACGAGCCCTTAAGAGATATCATAATAACATGGCTATCACTCTTTTAGGAGAATATGGATGTATCCTTTGTGTGCATAATCTGAAACCTGAATTTGTTACAATGTAATAGCATGTGAAACATTAAGCTCCTTTATCATTGCGTGGTCTTTTTCTCTTTCCCCTTTTGTCCTTGAGCCGAGGGTCTATCGAAAACAACCTCTCTACCTTAACAAGATAGGGGTAAGGTCCACGTACACTTTACCCTCCCTAGACCCCACTTGTGGGATTACACTGGGTTTGTTGTTTTTATTATTGGTCTTTTTCTCTTTCCTTTTTCCTTTTTTTTTTGGGTTTTTGAAACAACTTTACGGAATTTATAGGGGATGGTGAAGCTCCTAAGAGCACTGACTCGTCCACAAACATGGACTCTTCAACTGGGCGTCAAGTTAGAACTATATACATCAGTTCTCCTATTTTGGCCGCAAAGAGTCCATTCTTTTATAAGGTTAGAAGTCTTTAATGCTTTGTTATATCTTAGTCAGGAACTTTCTTTTGCTCTTTCTTTTGACATCTATTTGTTTTCTTCTAGATGTTCTCCAACGGCATGAGAGAGTCGGAGCAGCGGCATGTTACTGTACAAATCCATGCCTCGGGTTAGTAATAACATTTTTAATTGTAGTTTCTTGTGTTCTCATTTCATGGTATTGTCCTTTCCCTTAGAATGAACCGTCCTGATAGGGTAATAATATTAACCAGATAATGTCCCATGTCAGAATCTGGATACAGTTGTATTCTCTGAGCATCAAATGTGTCTGTTATCTAGATCTTTTTCCATTTGGTTACACTAAAAGTTACTGGAATTACTTGTAGGCTATGCTATATCGTGCTCTATGTTACTTAAACCCTCCCCCCTCCTACTTACATGGGCGCCCCACTTCCCCCTTATACCGTACACATAACTTGATATTCCTATAGTTGTTCGGACTACTGTTCGGGTTTGAAACTTGGAATGAATCAGCTCGGGATGCTTATAATCAGTACTTATTTTCTCTTTAAAAAAGTTTTCAATAATTGGGATATTCAATTAGAGAGCAACACATATCAATCACTAAATGAATATTGAGTTTTTGAGCTGTTTAACCATTAGATTAATAAGCGGTTGTCTGAAAACTTGGGGACAAAATAGATTTGAACACCTGTGAATTCTTAAATAGATTTTGATAAATGAGATTCTTATACTCCCTCTCTTTCCATTTTTCAGATGGTATTTGATCAGGTTTATAGTTTAAGATAAAAACTTTTGACATATAAGTTAGATATATAACATAACTAAGTTAGAAACTAAAGAAAAAAGATTCAAATACAGAAAGATATCATTTTTTTGGGGGAAAGGGTCAAAAATACCCCTGAACTATTGGAAATAGAGCAATTATGCCCTCCATTTGCTATTGGGCACCAAAATACCCTTACCGTTAGTCAAGTGGAGCACATATACCCCTCTCCACTAACAGACTCCACATCTGCTATAGATTCACTTTCAAAAGTATTTTCTTTGCTGATTTGGAGCTCCAGCTTGGAAAACAATACCCTCTATATAATTTCTTAATTTTCTAATATCAAGAATATCTGGCCGCCACCTCCCTCTCCACTTATCTCAATTCTTCATCAATCATCACTGCCCCTTATGTAGCAGACTTTTATCCCGAAAAACCCAACCTGCGAGCCCCATCAGACTTCATCGGAAACTCCTCGAGGAGTCCATTTTTTCTTGATATATTTTTTTTTCTTCTTTCAGAAATCTGTATAGAAAAACCCGAAAGAACCCGTATAGAAAAAACCAAGTCCAGATCTGAACCTCTGCAAACGGTTTCAAAACGGGAAGAGAGATGAGATAGAGGCTTGAAAATTAAGGATTGTGAAGAACGACAACAAAAAAATGGAGAGAATTGCAGAAGGATAAAATAAAATAAATGTAAAAAAGAATCGAATTAAGTCTCTAACACCAATAAATCTCTCTTTGTATGTTTATCTCTCCAGGTGGTACATGCATAATACAATGAAGTTGAACTCTGGAATGACTATTTCGACAGTGTTTATGGAAGTTTGATGAGTTAATGGTGAAACAAAGCAAAAATGAGAACAATGAGGAGCATAATTGATTATACAATAGGTCTTTCGACAGTGTTTATGGAAGTTTGATGAGTTAATGGTGAAACAAAGCAAAAATGAGAACAATGAGGAGCATAATTGATTATACAATAGGTCTTTGATAGGACTTGTTGATTAAGGCATTTTTAATCTGTTGATTGTGGAAAATGGGAAAAGACATGGGTAATTTAGATATCATTAATTATCTTGGATGAAAAAAAAACCAAATCTGATGTGGAGCTCCAACTCAGCAAAAAAAATCTTTTTTAAAGTGAATTTATAGCTGATGTGGAGTTTGTTAGTGGAGAGGGACATATATGCTCCACTTGACTAACGGTGAGGGTATTTTTGTGCCCAAGAGCAAACGGAGGGCATAATTGCTCCATTTTCAATAGTTTAGGGGCAATTTTGGCCCTTTTCCGTTTTTTTTTGAATGCCCAACAAGGACAAAATTCCATATAACATTGAAAAATATTTTTCGTTGTTAAAAAGAAAAAAAGATGGTTCTTTGTTAGTGTTTGGAAACTAAAATGTTAATGTGATTACTAAGTAATAATATATTATCTCCTACAGAGTATCTAAAATCATGGGCAAAGGTTATTTTATGTTAAGCAGTGTGAGTTCGCATTCTGAAAAAAGCTACTTGGAAACAGTTTCCAATGTGAATGTGAAAAATCACATTTGAGCTGCCCGAATGTGTACATGATTTAGGTTTGACATTTGAACTCCAAACACGATTCTAAACCTTAAAAACATGTTACCATAAGGAGCTGATAAACCATGCTTTTACCCGTGTGCTTGTTTGCAGTATGCCTTAACGTATCCGTTATTTTGTCTATCTTGTTGAATCCAAAAAAATCTAAATGTAGAAGAATCGAACACCAGATCAAGAATCAAGAATCGTGTCTGCTACTCCTAAAAGCATCCTTATGAGACATTTATTGTCTACAAATATGTTTGGGGGGTTATAAACATGCTCCAAGCTCTGCTGTTTGTTTTGCTTTCTAAAGCATACTTGAAGAAGAAATTCTTTCACAGTTTCTTTAATTAGATATAACATATATTCTTCTTTGACCTCCACCTTTCTCTATCATTTTCGCAGAAGAAGCTGCCTTCATGGACCTATTGAATTTTATGTATAGCAATACTTTATCTACGATAACGCCTACTGCCTTGCTTGACGTGCTTATGGCTGCTGACAAATTTGAGGTTGCATCATGCATGAGACACTGCAGCCGTTTACTAAGGAATCTTCCCATGACTTGTGAATCAGCCTTGCTTTATTTGGATCTTCCTTCTGGTGTTTTAATGGCTGATGCAGTTCTGCCACTGACTGATGCTGCAAAACAGTTTCTCGCTGCACGTTTCAAGGATATAACCAAGTGAGAGCTCTTCCAAGAAGTAGTTTTTTTATTACTCACTCTCGTTGATTGATTTTGAATGTGGAGCTTAAATCTGTTGCTTGGAAATAGAAAGTGAACGAACACAAGAGGCTTGTCATCAGTTTCAGTTTTCCTCTTCATCTCGAGCACTTCATTCTGTCATCCCGATTTCATGAACTAACTTCATTCCGTCATTCCTATTTCAGACTGAGTTTGCTTTTCCTTAACACTTCATTTGACATAGCCTAATTTTGAGGCTTTATAACTAGCTGTTTGTTTTATTACTAACTAGTGAATAAAAGGACCTCTAGTCTTCCCTTTAGTAAAGAGCTTCTTGTATAACATTTCAGAGTGTTTTCAAGTTGTCCTATTTATCAGAGACTTGTTCACTCTTTAGATATGGTTTTTGATTGTTTCGGCCTAGAATTCGTCATCTGAAATGTTATCCTAAAATCCTTCCCAGGTTCCAAGAAGAGGTGTTGAACTTGCCTCTTGCAGGAATTGAGGCTGTTCTCTCCAATGACGATCTTCAGGTTGCTTCAGAGGATGCTGTATATGACTTTGTGTTAAAGTGGGCTCGCATCCATTACCCAAACTTGGTGGAACGACGTGAAATATTGGGCTCACGTCTTTGTCGCCTCATTCGCTTTCCGTACATGACATGCAGGAAGCTGAAGAAAGTTCTAACTTGCAATGACTTTGATCCTGAACTATCTTCCAAGGTTGTCCTAGAGGCTCTATTTTTCAAAGCTGAAGCACCATACCGGCAGCGTTCTCTTGCTGCTGAGGAGGGCAGTGCCTCACACCATCGTTTTGTGGAGCGTGCTTACAAGTATAGACCAGTTAAAATTGTCGAGTTTGAACTGCCTCGTCAGCAGTGTATTGTTTACCTAGATATAAAACGGGAAGAGTGCAATAGTCTCTTTCCTGCTGGTAGAGTTTACTCTCAGGCTTTCCATTTGGGTGGACAAGGTTTTTTCCTATCAGCTCATTGTAACATGGATCAACAGAGTTCATTCCATTGCTTTGGGTTGTTTTTAGGCATGCAAGAGAAGGGGTCAGTGTCATTTGCAGTGGATTATGAGTTTGCAGCTCGGACAAAGCCAACCGAGGAATATGTGAGCAAGTATAAGGGGAACTACACATTCACTGGTGGCAAGGCTGTTGGCTACAGGAACCTATTTGGCATCCCTTGGACTGCTTTTATGGCTGAAGATAGTGTATACTTCATCAATGGGATTCTCCATCTTCGAGCTGAGCTTACTATCCGACAGTAAGTGCGTAGATACTAACATAATGCCTTTGTCTACAGCCATACTGGACTTTTTTAGATGTCAGTGGGGGCTTTGAGAAGAGGTGGAATGCTAACTGTAAGATATCGTCGAGCCTAGTTTCCAGAAAGGTTTAAATTGTAGTGACAGGTTGATTGTTCAGTGCCTATGTAGAAACTGTTGTATGGGCTTGTATGTATCCTACTGCTGTATATGCACTGCTGGGTGTTAGTGAAATTGAGAGAATCAGTAGCTTCATGTGTTGATATTGCACTAACTTTTAACTTGCCAGTTGTTTTGAGGTGCGTAATTAAAGTCTCAGCAAATCTTTGAATTTTACTTGTTTATTAACTTGCCATAGATTAATGAAATTGTGGTTCTCTTAAGGTTTATTGGCTCTCTGCGGAGGTGATTTGCTAGTGTAGGTATCTTTATGTTTATTCTAATTGGACTAATATGATATAATCGTTCTGTCTCTGATGGAGGCCTTCGTTTTCCCCTTATGGATAAAATCTTAGGGCATGTTGACGAATTTCTAGCAAATGCAATTTTATGTTCTGTATCCTAGTAGTGTTATCATCTATTTTTCTTTATTAACAAACACAACATATTCTGAAAACGATGGAATCGATATTAATTGAGCTTTGGAGTACTATTTGCGATGAAAAGGCCAAGATGAACCAAAAGAGCACGACCGAGCTGGTTGATTTTGGGCTAAACTCCTTAAAAATTATCCTAAAAAGAGAAAACAAATGGAAAGAGTGAAACATAATATGTTTACTTTATTGTAACTATATAAATTGGTTGATTAGGTGAGTTGTGTTATGCCACTTAAATCAAATTTGATCCAACTTATTATTGATTTAAACATACTTATGGAAAGGTTGAGTCGTCCTCTATCACTTAACATGTCTTGAACTTCAGAGTTTTGACCCGACCCCTCCCGCAATCCCCCAACTTCCACACCACAAATTGACAGACACTACTACCAGAAACCAAGGAACACTTCATCTCAAACTACGTATAAAGAATTAAAGGCATTTGGGAAAATCAGATGCAGTCTTGACAGGGAAGGCTATGTTAATATGCCTATAATATGTAAGTAGACTACACTGTTGGCCCTTTCTTTTATTATTTTTGTCGAAAATGAAAGTTAAAAAAAGGTTTTTAACTTTCAATATGAATTGAAGCTCCAAGGGGGGAGAAAAAAGAAAAAAATAAGGGGGGGGGGGGGGGGGGGGGGTAGCAAGGCATACTATGCAATGTTTTTAGAGACACCACAAGACTCCTACTAGGGTCAAGTGAAATGGAAACCTGGACATGGTAGAAAGCGGATGAAGCTCTTTCTCAGTGAAATATAATCTAGCAGCCACGATGCAGAAGAAAAACAACAAATTTAAGGAGCTGAACATCATATAGTAACAGCCTGAAATATGAAACACTGTTAACCACCAATCTAACCCAGTGGTCTCAAAAGCAAGATGCTCCCAGAAGCAGTCAATAAGAATTTTATTAATTACAACCCTACACTGCATGTCATTTATGTTGCACCAAAGCTTCAAAACTAACAATGAAGTTGAAGATCTATATGATACACAGACGTGCAAAGACGAGGGAACAATACTCTAGACAGGGAGCGGCAAAGGATTGAACTGAACTTCTTTCAGAGAAGCAGACAGAATATCTGATTTTAAACTAGAACAAACAAATTCCTGATGGAGGCACATCTACATAAGAGATCAATCAAGGGCCAACTGTCAATGGAGGAACACTGGTATTCAGAACTTAACTAGGGTACTTTATTTTCATCACCGAGAAAATGGGACATTGAAAATCTATATCACAGATATCTATGAATATCAGCACGGAAAAGCTTAAGCATCCAAGGTAGGAGAAGGCATTTATTTAAATGTCACA
Organism: Nicotiana attenuata; assembly: GCF_001879085.1. Classification (NCBI taxonomy): domain Eukaryota; kingdom Viridiplantae; phylum Streptophyta; class Magnoliopsida; order Solanales; family Solanaceae; genus Nicotiana; species Nicotiana attenuata. The sequence continues at coordinate 221,097 of NW_017670494.1, forward strand.
TTCATAAGTGAAAACCCTCAAAGAATAAGCTTGATGTTGATGAAATCAGTTGCAGAACTTTAATGCCAATCACACAAGCACGTCAAGCTGAGCAATGTACCCATCATTTGCTCCACAATTGATTAACACACACTAAAGACACAACTGCACGACTACTTGGCAGAAAAGAAAAATTAAGTAAAATAGTCTTGATTGTACTTGAGGTGAGAGAAATGTATTTTGATTTATGGGAATTGCTTGAAAACCATCCTGTAACTATCAAAAAGAGAACAGGAATCAAACCCCAATTCTTATTAGTCATACGACCAGAATATTTTAAAGGATTTCAAATGGTTTAGCCCCCAGTCGGGCAAAATTATAGTTACTGAAAGTAATGACAAAAATCTGAAAACATCTAAATAGAAACTACATCAAATGCAGCAGTTTTCTGTGAATATGTCAATGAATAACCTTAAATATGTTTACAAAGATTTTGCTTAAATAGTATAAACCTAGCAGATATGCAGGTTCTAGAAAAAGTTAGACATGGTATGCATAGGACAGCAGCAATAATGTTATTTGTAACAAATTTCAGCTTAGAAACACTGTTGAGAAATGGTAAGAAGCGCAAAAGCAACTACGCCTCAGTCCCATACAAGTTGGAATCGGCTATAGTAATCCTCACTGACCACAGTAAAGTGCAAAAGCAGAAGTCAAGGAAAATTTTTCTTTTTAGGTAGAATAGAAACAGAGAGAGCTGTGGAGCAATAAGAACAAGAGTTCCCTTCTTTCTTCTTTTTTTTTTTTGGGTGGGGGGCCTCAATTTGAAAAAAAAATACTAAAATTTCTGATATTCAGAAGGTCTTATACCCAATGCCTCTTTGATTAATTTAAATTATCTAGAAGTAACCTATTTTCTTTTAGTATTGCCTCTTCTCATCCTCCCTCCACTTCTTGCGTCCATTCCAATGACCAGGCCGTTGCCTTCCGCTGCCACTTCTCATCTCCTTCCCTTCCCTCCTTCCTATTCTTCCATCCAGCATCAAAGGGAGCCATATACAATTTTCCACCTGACCACATACTCATTATTGTTTATCCTTTCAATTAAGCATTCATTGTCTAATCCACGGCCCTAAGGTTCTTTCACCATTGCAGCCATAGCTCTATTCACAGTAAATTATTCTTCTCTACTAAGTTCAATAGTTTAAATCAATGTACACACATATATATGACTTTCGGAGCAGAGCACTGAAGACACACACATACGACTCGCTATATCATCATATCTTTAACCATCAGATATAGCAGTTTGGAGATACAATAACAACAACCCTGTGAAATCCCACTAATGGGATTTGGGGAGGGTAGTGTGTACGCAGACCTTACCCTACCCCTTCGGGGTAGGGAGGCTGTTTCCGAAAGATAGGAGAACCTTAAAGAAGCCATATTTAATGGATCAATAAAATGTAGGTAATATTTATGAATAATGTAGGAAATGCAACTTCTTTAACTTCAATAAAGAAGTCATTCAATTGCCAAGGCCCTATAATGTTCAAAGGCATACAACATTATTAACTGCAAAACTAGCAACAAGTAAAAATTCTCAACAAGTCACATTCTAAATTTTAAATGCCTGAATAGCACAATTTAGAATCAATAGTTGACAAAGCTCAACTAATACCAGATTTTTATCATAATCCGCAACAGCTGCAGCAGCATTACACTCTGGCCTTCCTAGCAAGCTTCGACCACTCAGTATGGTATGCTCCTGGCATATCAACCCTCTCATAAGTATGTGCCCCAAAATAGTCCCTTTGAGCCTGCACGAGGTTTGCTGGAAGCCTAGATCGCCTATAGGTATCGAAATACTGAAGACTCGCAGACATTCCAGGAACACTAATTCCTCTCTGGATAGCCAGTCCCACGACTCTCCTCCATGCGGCTTGCCTCTGCACCATCTCCCTTGCAAACTCCGGGTCCACCATCAAGTTAGCCAACCCCGGATTCCTCTGATACGCCTTCTTAATCCGATCCAAGAACACTGCCCTGATAATACACCCGCCTTTCCAAATTCTCGCCATCTCTCCCAAATTCAAATTCCACCCTTTCTCAGCACTCTTTGCCCTCAGCAAATTCATTCCCTGAGCATAACTACAAATTTTCGACGCGTACAATGCCTGCCTCACATCATCAATCAATCTCTTCTTATCAACACTACTACCATTTACATCAAAATTTATTTCCTCCTTTAATCCTTCCTTCTTAAAAATCCTCGCAGCATCTTCCCTCTCTTCCTTCAATCCACTCATATACCTACTATCCAACGAAGCAGCAATAGTGGGAGCTGCAATTGACAGCTCAGCAGCCTGCTGCACAGTCCATTTCCCGGTTCCCTTCATTCCTGTCTTATCCAAAATCTTATCCACTAGCTCACCGCTCCCGGTTTTCTCATCCTTCACATTGAATATATCAGCTGTAATTTCAACCAGAAAACTCTCCAGTTCACCACGGTTCCACTCAGCGAAAATATCTGCCAATTCGGAGTTACTCAACCCGCCCGCATTCTTCAACACATCATAGGCCTCCGAAATCAACTGCATATCACCATACTCAATCCCGTTATGCACCATTTTCACGAAATTACCCGACCCGCCTTCACCAATGTAAGTAACACACGGCCCGTCCTCAACTTGGGCCGCAACTTTCTCGAGAATGTCTTTGATGTTCATGTAAGCCCCGTGGGACCCACCAGGCATAAGCGAGGGGCCATTACGGGCTCCATCTTCACCACCAGAAACACCCATACCCAAATACAAAAGCCCTTTACTCGAAGCTTCATCAATACGCCGTTCAGTGTTCTCGTACCACTCGTTACCTCCATCAATAATCGTGTCACCAGGCTCCATATGTTCAGCTAAAGCAGCAATCGTCTGATCAACGGGGGCCCCAGCTTTAACGAGGATGATAACAGATCTGGGCCGTTGTATCGACAGCACGAAATCACGCGGATTGTACTGGCCGGTTAAAGGTAGTTGACCCTCACGTTGAGCGCGATCTAGGGTTTCGTCAACTTTAGAAGTGGTTCTGTTGTAAACGGAAATCGGGAAACCTTTCTCGGCTATGTTTAGGGCTAGATTTTGGCCCATAACAGCTAGACCAGCTAGCCCAATACGAGATAAAGCTTGAGCAGTTGCAGCTCCTTCCATGGCGGAATGAATGAGAAAATTTTAGGAGGAAAGTACAAATGGAAAAGAGAGAGAGAGAGAGAGAGAGAGAGAGAGAGAGAGAGAGAGAGAAAGGGAGGTTTTTTGAGAAGAGGGAAGAAGATGAATATATAGTGAAAATGAGTGTTTGGTGGGATATTTGGTATGGGAGGAGAGTGACGGACTCGTCGAGGGACTGAAAGGGCAGTGGCTGAAACTGCCAACGAGAGGTTGGCGTACTCGTCGATGTTTTCTATTAGTAATTCTTAGGGGTTGTTTGGGTTAATGGTCAAACTGCTATAATGTAGCAATTATTTATGTAATGATAATTTGTATTAAGATTATCATCATAATGGATGAATTGCTATAATATATAAGTTATTTCATAAATATTGTTTATTTTATGGTTTTATTGTCACGATCCGGATTTCCCACCGTCGGATCGTGATAGCGCCTAACTCTTGAATGCTAGGGAAGCCAACAATTACGGTTCTAACATATTAATAATAAACTCCACAGAAATAAACAATAACTAAACCAAACAGATTTAAAATGCGGAAATGTTATAACAGTTCAAAAACTCCAATACACGTCTACCCCAATGATCTGGTGTCACAATTCACAAACGTCTAAGAAGTTCTACAAATACTGGTTTAAAAGAATTACAACTGTTTTCGAAATGGAAAGAAACAGAAAATCCAAAATAGAGGGAAGGGGACTCCAGGGTCTGCGAACGCCGGCAGATCTACCTTGGGTCTCCCATGGACTGAAGGCAGCAACCCAAATTCTACTCACGAGGTCAGGCACCGAAATGTGCACAGGAAGTGCAGAGTGCAGTATCAGTACAACCGATCCCATGTACTGGTAAGTGTCGAGCCTAACCTCGGCGAAGTAGTGACGAGGCTAGGACACGACATCAATATTAATCTGTGTAGTTAATTCATATACGAGAAAACAGTAATAACAGAAATTTAACAGGTAAAGACGGGAAGGGGAAACATGCTGCGGGGAATATCAGATTCAGACAGTAACTCAATACAGAAGCAAAGTAAACACCATATTCGAACCAACAGAAATAATGATAATAATAACACGTGCACGGCATCACCCTTCGTGCTTTTACTCTCGTCCTCACCATAAGGAACAACTAAAACGGCACGGCATCACCCTTCGTGCATTAACTCTCATAATCATGGCACGACATCACTCTTCGTGCATTAACACTCAAATCATGGCACGACATCATCCTTCGTGCATTAACACTCACAAATATGGCACAGCATAACCCTTCGTGCATTAACACTCACTCACAGTATCGATCATGGCATCAACCTTCGTGCTTTACACTCTTCCTCACCCAAATAATAGAAACAATAACATCCCGGCAAGGGAATCAACAATAGCCAATCTCATTTCAACAGTTAACTTCAATATTTATGTCTCAACTTGAGTCAATACTCAACAATTATCCAATACCAAGAAAAATATCATAACACTTGTTCAACATGGAGAATCATCAGTTTAAGCATGAACAGTACGTAATAAGAGATACAACGGTCACAATATAAGACTCACTTGCATGCTCAACATCAACGTATAGATACTCGTCACCACACATATACGTCGTACTCAACACTAACACGTAGCAAATAAGACAATGACACCTATTCCCTCAAGCTAAGGTTAGACCAAACACTTACCTCGATTCCACGACAAAACTCAAGCCTCAAATATCGTTTTTCCATTGATTTCCACTTCCAAAACGCCCGAATCTATGCATAATTAACTAATTAATATCAATTAATGCTAAATAAACCAATTCTAATGCATGAGTATAGATTTCCCAATATTTTCCCCAAAAAGTCAAAAACCGACCCCGGGCCCGCCTGGTCAAAACTCGAAGTTCGAACCAAAACCCGATTACCCATTACCCACGAACCCAAATATGCAATTGGTTTTGAAATCCGACCTCAACTTGAGGTCCAAATCCCCAAATTTCGAAACTCCTAAATTCTAATCATGAACACCCAATTTCCCATGAAAAACCCTAGATTTTGAGATGAAATCATGTAAAAAGATGAAATAAATTAAAGAAAATGAGTTAGAAATCATTTACCTATGATTTGGGGAAAAACTCTCCTTTAGAAAATTGCCTATGGGAGCTTAGGGTTTGAAAATTTGAGAAATGAGTACAAAATCTTGTCTAAGTCATGTTTTGATCAGTTGTAGATGTCGCATTTGCGACCAGAGCTTCGCAATTGCGAAGCTCGCAAATGCGAGACAGGCATCGCAAATGTGAACCTGCTGCATTCCTGCTACTGTCGCAATTGCGAAGGCTGACCCTCCCTGATGACTTTGCAAATGCGAAGGTTCTTTCGCAAATGCGAACTATGCTGGGGCTTCTTCGCAATTGCGATAAAACCCTCAAAATTGCCAAGCCTGTGAAGCTCGCAAATGCGAAGCCTGATCTCGCAATTGCGAGATCAGAGGCCTGCAACAAATACCAGATGCAACAGCAGATTTTTAAGTCCAACCTCACTCCGTGGCCTATCCAAAACTCACCCGAGCCCTCTCGGCTCTAAACCAAACATGCATACAAGTCTAAAAACATCATACGGACTTGCTCGTGCGATCAAATCGCCAAAATAACATCCCAAACAATGAATTTAACACCAAAACTCGTGATTTTCTTAAGAACACTTGAAATTTCTATTTTCGCAACCAGACGTCCAAATCATGTCAAATCAGTTCCGTTTCTCACCAAATTCCACAGACACGATTTAAATATTATATCAAACCTGTACCGGGCTTCGGAACCAAAATACGGGCCCGATACCAACGAGGTCACACACTATTCCATTTCTAAAATTCATTTCTCGGGCTAGGGACCTCTGAATTCAATTCCGGGCATACGCCCAAGTCCCATATTTTACTACGGACCCTACGGGATCGTCAAATCATGGGTTCGGGTCCATTTACCAAAAACATTGACCGAAGTCAACTTTAATCAATTTTAAAGGCAAAATTCAAAATTTTTCTTAAATTTCACACAAAGGCTTCCCGGAAATGCGCCCGGATTGCGTACGCACATCGAGGAGAAAGAAAATAAGGTTTTCAAGGCCTCGGAACCCGGATTCGGATTCTAAAACAAAAGATGACCCTTTGGGTCATCACATTCTCCATCTCTAAAAACGACCGTTCGTCCTCGAACGGACATAGAATAGTACTTGAGTCGGTGAAAAGATGGGGATATCGGCTCCGCATATCAGACTCGGACTCCCAGGTGGCTGCCTCTACAGGCTGACCTCTCCACTGAACACGTGTGAGGATCTAATTTTTGCCCCACATGGAAATAACTCGTAAAAATAGACCAAAAATAATTTTAATGGATTTTAGGAGTTTTTCTTTATTTAGTTGCATTTCATGCACGTTTAATATTTTAAAATCATAAGAAAAATCATAAAAATTATCACATTTTAATTTCATGCCATCCTAGGTTTAATTTACATTTTAGAAATTAGTCACTCTTTAATTGTTAGAATTAATACGTAAAAATCAAACAAAATATCTTTTCAAATTTTACATGTATTTGTTAATAGATAAATAGAATTAGTTTGCTAATGAGATTTAAGTTAGATTTTAATTTAGGATTTAATTAATTTGTTCAAGAATTTAAAATCAAGGGAAAAGAAAACAAAGAAAGAAAAAGGGGGAAAGGCTATTTTTGGGTCTAATTTCGGACATGGGCCAATTTTCATGGCCCAATTTCCTCAAAACTCGTCCAAGCCCACGCCTGCCAGGCCCAATCGGCCCCCTCCCCTTTAATTAAAAAAAACCTAACCCTTCTCTCATTCTCTAAGCTAACGATCAGATTCCCCCTTAAGATGAGAGCGTCGTTTTCCCCTCCCACTCTCTGGATCTCTCGCTAAACAACAGGAACGAGACCCTCTCTCCTTCACAACAAAAAACCAATATGCCCGCCTCCTCTTCATCACTCTCTCACTCATACACACATTAGAGACCTAATTTAAAGACCTACACCTAGACAGGGGCAGCCATTCACCCTAGAAAAAAGAAGAAAAAGCTGCGCAACAGCTTGAGAGGAGAAGATCTGGGGAAAACACACACACACACACACACATACGAAAAGGGAACAAAAGAGAATAGAGAAACAAATTCAGAAGGAAAAGAGAAGATTAGCACCCAAAATTTGTCATCGTCTTTTCTAGTTTGCTTCTTCTTTCTCAGGCAACAGACCAAAGCTCTCTTTATCCTCTACCAAACTCCACCAGCAAGTCTCCATTAACACCACCTCAAATCACCTTGAAAATCAGCAAAAACAACCTACGAATCCAACTGAAAAGAGCCTTCAAACCTTCATAAACATGGCTAAAAACAGCCGCTAGTCACTACCCGAAACAGGCCCAAACCAGCCCCCCCCCCCCCAAACAACACGAGCTAAAAGCATCAAAAATCAGCTGTTAAATAGCCAAAAAATACAAGTTTCAGTCGAGTTTCGAGGTTGCCGGCGAGGTCCCTTCCGTGGTCGATGGGCAAATTTTCCGGTCGAAAGTTCCATAATCTTCAAGTTGCTGTAATTTTAATTCAGACTCATCTATATAAAGGTCCAATTCTTCCCTGCTCTTTACATGGTCGTTTAAATATATTTGAGTATTTGTTGAGATTTAAAATGGAACGTTCGAATTATTTCTATCCATGAACTATTTGGCAGTTTGCTTCTATGTTCATTTGACTTGCTATTTTCCTTATGTTAGGGATTACTGATTTTCAGTACATAATGGGTTAGTTGGATTTTCTGATTGATTTTTATTATTCTGAGATCATTTGATGAGTTGGGTGTCGTGTTTCTTAGTGCTTTTCTCACCTGAGTGGGGGATTTTAAGTAATCCACATTAGATGGTGAATTTTGTACCAAGATTTTCGGTGATTAGTTTGTGCTTGTATGACTAAGTTACTGATTCCTGAACTTAATTTAATTTGATTTATTTCTTTAGTTGGTTGGTTTCCATGTTAAATAGTAAACAATATGAATTTTGTCTGGATCTGATTAGATAAGCATAGAATAATGATATGTACACTGCTTTCATTATATTGTCTTTACCTTCGTTTAATTTGTCAACCTCTCACAATAATTTCCATAATATCCGAACCTCGCATGCACATCTCAAATTTTAGGATACCAGAATTACAAACATCGTAGCTTGCTTTAGGCGCGATTAATAATAAATCATCGTGGCCATGGGTACGGTTCCCGTGGTATGGTCACGATACGTATATCCCAATTTGGGTGTGCATTTCATGTGACCCAACCATAACTTCGAATAATAATAAAAATAAACATGTCGTAAATCGCGGGTGCATTTCATGTGGCGCAGTTTGCAACGTGCACCAAAACAAGTGTATAACATCGTGACTTGTTTCAGAAATAATTCTATAAATACTAAAAGCGGTGAAAAGTTAAAAAAATGCACAATAGGCTCTAAACATGTAATAAATTAGATAATTAAGCTAATTATTAATAATTGAGCGACCGTGCTAAAATCATGGAACTCGGGAATGCCTAACACCTTCTCCCGGGTTAACAGAATTCCTTACCCGGTCTTCTGTGTTCGCGGACCATAAATAAGAGTCAATTTCCTCGATTTGGGATTTAAATAAACTGGTGATTTGGGATACCATAGACTATCCTAAGTGGCGACTCTAAAATTAAATAAATAATTCCATTTCGATTAATGTCACTTAAATTGGAAAAGCTCCCCTATCCCCCTAAGGAAAAAAGAGGTGTGACAGCTCTGGCGACTCTGTTGGGGAATAAGAACCCAGAATATCTGGTTCAGGGTTCAAGAATTCAGCTTAGAATAACTGTTGTACTTGGCTTTTATTTATTATCTGATTTTTATGTGTTTGAGCCTAATGTGTTAAATGCATCTTTTTACCGCTTTGATATTGCTTGAACTGTATATAAACTGTTATGAAACCCTCTTCTCTCTAAGTCTTCTAAATCTTCTGGGGAGCGTGCGCTTCGCATCGCTTCTTTTCTGTTAGAGTCATATCCTAATTTTAGAACGAGGTTCAGACAAGTTGCAAAGCCGGTGAAGCTTCTGTATTCCCGGTGCACTACCCCCCCCTCCCCCCCCCCCCGGGCTCGAGTTGTCCGCTCGGGTAAGCCAGGTCTAGAACAATACACCCCAGGGTTCAAACGTAGAATAACATAGCCTCATGCTGGATCCCTAGTAGGAACGTTTTGTTTGCATCACGTGCATTTGACTTTGGGGGGCTCAACAGGGGTTGAGTCCGTCTAGGACAGGTGTACCCAAATTAAAAGACCATCCTGATGCATCTTACGTGCTACCTGCGTATCTATTTGTTTCTGCTTGTATGTTGACTGGCTCCTAGAATAGGGAATAAAAAAAAAGGAAAAAAAAAAGAAAATCGAAAAAAAATCTAAAGTGAGAGGTAGGTATTCCAAATCCGAAACTCTGCCGAAATTTTCAAAAAAAAAAAAAAAGAAAATAAGTGATTGTTTTCCAAAGTCATGTTTCACGTGTTCCGTCAAAACTGATCGAACTACGCGGGTCTGATTCTCACCGGATGTGAGATACGTAGGCAAACCTCATCAGTTCCGGCCCCAATTTTTAAAAAATCCAAAAATATTTTCCTTTAATTCCTTCTTTAGAAGCATTTATTAAGAAAATTCAAAAAAACCAAAAAACAAAAAAAAAAGATTTTTAAACTCAAAAAATAGTTTGTTTCTTTCTGAAGTCTTTCATACAGAAAAAAAAAAGAAATAAAAAGAGAAATCAATCAAAAATGAAAATTAAAAATACGAGTTACCTTTATTTTGAAGTATTTTTCCAATAAATTCAAAAAAGAAAAAAAGAAGAAGAAAGAATCAAAGAAAAATAAATTCTTTTCCTTATTTAAAAGTCTTTCTTTCGTAAATGGCATAAAAAATTGATGTCCAATAATATTTTCGTTTATCTTTAGAAATACTTTTGTAAATTTAAAAAAATACTCAAAAATTAAAAATATTTTTCTTAAAAGTCCCTCTTTCGAAAATTAAGAGGCAATATCCAAAATCCAAAAATATTTTTTTTCTTCCTTAGAAAAAGAGAAAACAAATGAAAATTCAAACAAAATATTTTCTTTTAACTTTTTAAATTCCCAAAGTTCATATCAAAAGAAAAGGAATTTTTAGAAGTCTTTCTTTCAGAAAAAAAAATAAAAAAATATTTCTTTTCTTCTTATAAAGCATTTCTTCGAAAATTCCAAAAAAAAAATATATGTTTTTCTTTTTCTTAAGCTTTCATGTTCTGAGTTTTATAAAAAGTAAAAAAAAAGAGTTATTATTTACTCCATTCTCGATCTTCCCGAACTACACAAAGATCTGATTCATGCGGCGTCATGATACGTAGGCAAGCCCCATCGGATTCGATCATAGCCATAAAATAAATTGAGTGAAAAATAAACTAAAAAAAATTGAGCGAAAAAGAAAGAAAAGAGTGACAAAAATCAAAGGAAAAAAAGAGCAACAAAATAATAAAAGAGTGAAAAAAAAAACAAAAAAAAGAGAAAAAGAGAGTGCCGAAAATAAAAGAGTGCCAGAAAAAAAAAATCAAGAGTGATTAAAGAGAGGCAGAAATGAAAGAAAAGAGGCACGGAGTGAAAAATGGTTAGTTAAGGCCGGGATGAAACATGCAAACGTTCAAATACGTAGTAGAAACGTTTAACTGTTTAGGTGCATTGCATCCCAACGTGCGATTTCCTATTTATTAAGCGTCTCAAACTAACAAGGTTTTTGGGTGTGCAAATTAGCTAGGTTCTGTTTAGGTGGTTGGTTTTGTTGGTAATCTAGCTTCACATCCTTACTTCGCAAGATCCAAAGGAAAGGTTCCTATGGCCTCCGAAAGTCATCTACCAATTATCGATCTTGAGGATGGCCCAGCACCGACTATTCCACAACCAGAATCAGCAGATGCTGAAGAGAATAGGATGTTGCGTCTCCGCATATTGAAAATGTGGGACGCCTGGTCTAATGGTAGGAAACCGCCAAGTGCAATCCCTGGGATTCCTGAGTTGACCCCCAGGTCAGGAGAGACTACTAACACCCTTGTGCCAACCCGTTCATCCCGTGCGGGTGCCCTCTAATGCTATATAACGGTCCCGGAATGCCTTCTGTGGTTCGGCCCCAGGAGCCGGCTTCAAGGGCACCGCCTCCAATGTCACCTTTCGGGGTCCATAGCTTCAACCAGAAATAACATATGTGACCCCGTACTCCTTCACTCAACCTCCGCAATATGATCTCTTGGTGGAGCAAGAAAATGTTGTTAAAAATCCCGAGCAAGAGGAAATGGCTCGGAAGATGAAGAGCCTGGAACAAAGCCTGATAAACATGCAAGGTCTGAGTGGCCAAAAGAGTGTCTAATACTCTGACCTCTGTATGCTTCCCCATGTCCACTTGCCAGCTGGCTTCAAGATGCCAAAATTTGAAAAGTACGACGGGCACGGAGACCCGATCGCTCAACTGAAACGATACTGTAACCAGCTGAGGGGTGCTGGTGGAAAAGAGGAGCTGCTAATGGCCTATTTTGGGGAAAGCCTCACCGGAATCGCTTCCGAGTGGTATATGGATCAAGAAATTACCCATTGGCACGTGTGGAACGATATGGCCTGAGATTTTATCTGCCAGTTCTAGTATAATGTGGACATCGCTCCTGACAGAAACTCTTTGTCCAATTTGAAAAAGAAAATCGCGGAAAGCTTCCGTGAATATGCTCTCAAATGGCGTGAGCAAGCCGCCAGGGTAAAGCCTCCAATGGACGAAATTGAAATGGTCACGGTCTTTCTACAAGCCCAAGAGGCAGACCACTTCCAGAACATGATGTCCACTATGGGTAAGCCGTTCGTTGAGGCTATCAAAATTGGGGAAATGGTTGAAAACGGTTTAAAAACAGGTCGAATCTTGAGTCATGCTGCTTTTAAGGCCACATCAAAGGCTGCTCAGAATGGTTCGGAGGGTTTGATAAATGGAAACGGGAGAGAAGAAGGAGCCATGATGGCTTCCAGCTCGAGGGGCCCCCGTAGGTCATTCAACCAATCATATATGCTTCCTGAGGTCCCTCAACACTATTATCCCCTTCAAGATGCTGCTTATGCTGTGGCACCGTTTCCCTATGCGGTGATGAACGCGCAACCTTACACGTGGCCACCGCATTATACACAAAATCGAGCTCCACTTTCCAGAAATGCCCATTCTTACCAAGCTCCATATAATCCCCCAACCAAATGTCCCCCAGTACAATCCTCGCCCAAGAGAGCCTTTCAGAAAGAATCAGTTCACCCCTATTAGTGAATCGTATTCAAGCTTGTTCCAAAAGCTAATCAGGCTAAATCTATTGCAACCAGTGGCCCCGAACCGGCCGAACCCTGAGTCCCCCTCGCACCGAGCTGATGCTAGATTTGAATACCACTCTGGAGCAGTGGGACACAGTACAGAGGACAGTTGGACCCTCAAAAGGGCAGTTGAAGACTTGATTGAAGCTGAAAGAATCGTTCCCCAGGACGAAGAGGCTCCTGATGTGATGAACAATTCGTTGCCTGCTCACAACATCAGGCCAATAACCGGAATGATTTGTGAAGATGAGGAATTTGATCCGGCACTGAAGGCCATTGCAGCCATTGCTGAGACAGAAGAAAAGCCAAAAATTGGTCGCCAAGCCTGAAAGTTCCCCATCAGACGGGAGTATCGGTAGCCAGTCTTGCTATCCTTTCTGCGTCCGGATTATCTTAGGGTGTGATCCGGATGTTTTACTTTATTGTCTTACTTTCCATGTAAATCCTTCTGTCTTTAGAATTCAAAAATCAAAAAAAAAATCAGCAAAATAAAAAAAAATCAAATGAAATTAATATTTCATTGTCCCGAAATGTCTCTTTTCTTAATCTTGTCACTTTTCTTATTCTCTTTTTAGTTCTGTTAAGTGCAGATTTCAATAACATGACATGCTTGCGGACTTCATGCCCAGATCTTAAAACGCTGTCAGACCCTGAAATGATGAATCAAGAATTGGATTGTAATGAAGATAAGTTTAAGGAAATAAAACAAAGAGTTGGAACAGCTAAAGGAAAATTGGCTCCAGATTGGAAAAATTCATATATGGTAACTAACCAGAGTACTGCCAAAGAGAGCGTTATACCTGGAAAACATCGAAGGAAATGTCCCTGTAACAACTGTCAATACAAATGCAGCCAAAAGGTACTATGTTTGATCCTCCATATAGTATTAATATTCTCCGATTGGGATGACGAAGACTTTCATTCTCGCTATCCAAACACCATCAACCCTTTACAAACCCTTTGAGCCGGTTACTCTTCTTTGATTACCCTCTTTGGAATCTGAAATTGTTATTGAAAAAAAAACAAATTGAAAAAATGAAATGAAAAAGGAAAAAAAGAAAAATGAAAAAAAGAGAAGAAAAAGACAAATACAAAAGGGGGGGGGGGGGGGG
>NW_017670494.1:234824-273748 GCF_001879085.1 Nicotiana attenuata
AAGAAGGAAGGGGGGGGGGGAGAAAAGACAAAGTAAATGAAATGAAAAATGAAAAAAAAAGAGGAAAAAGGAAAGGAAAAAGAAAGAGAAAACAAACCAAAATAGAAGAAAAACAAAAGAAAATGAAAAATAAGTTTCCTGAACTACGTTCGACTTGATTCCGAAAGGATACGTAGGCAGCCTCTCTCTAGGGTTCAGTCACACCAAAATAAAAATCCAAATTCCCCCAAAAGTGAAACTGGGGCAGATGTTATAATGGTTCGGCGATGATCCCGCCTGAATGGTTCCAAAGTTGTAATTCAGTCCAAATCAGTTTTACCCAAATCCTTTCAAGTCCTTCCGATCAATCGGTGAGAATATTCAAGGATCGGAGAATACAACTACTTGGATCCGATGCAATCAAAGTGAGAGAAATAAAATGAGAGAGTTTTATTGGTGAAAACCCACACGGGCACCGCGAGGCGACAGTAAGTGGATAAACTAAAATGAGAGAGTCTTGTTAGCGAAAACTAGCAAAGAGCACTATAAGGCGATGGTGAGAAGAGAAATGAGAGAGGTCAGATCGTGAAAACCCGCAAAGGGAACCACTGATTGAAAAAGAGGATCTTCAGTCACTGACATTGACGCAGTCCTGGGCAAGGTTTCTCGGTTTTGAGGCAAAAGTTGTGATGAATTTCTGAGAGTCGGATGGTTTTCACGGATCAGGCATCCAGTCCAAAAGGCATGTCATGTTCATTGAAGTCCGCATGTACTCCAGATAAGTCCTTCTTTCCTTTCCCCGAAAGGGATACCTCTTGTCTAAATTCATTTGTCCATTCCATTGTTTGTTTTTCCTTTGAATCCCTTTCGGTCTAACTCTATTACGAAACTGAGACAAAGAAGGGATGGCAAGACTGATTTACAGGGTTCTCATTTGATACGAGCTAATATGCAAAAAACGCACCCAGCCTCGTCAAGGGCATCAAGTCGACTTCGACCAGCCATGGTGGCTGATGTTTTGAAATTGAAAACTCTAGGAAGGACAAAATCAAATTGAAGTGCCTATAAAGGCAAATGAAGTTGAAAAGGTTGAGTCCCACGTGGCTAACCGTCTCGGCAAAGGTTTGAAAAGCCAAGGTACCCCAAATGCTCTGAAATTGAAGTTGGAAGAAAAAAAGCCAGAAATGAAAGGCCTACGAAGGCGAAATAAAGTTGAAAAAGGTTAAGTCCCGCGCGACTAGCCGTTGCAGCAAAGTTTGAGAAGCCAAAATGTTCCCCAATGCTCCGAAGTTAAAAAAAAAATTCAGAGGTGAAAGGCATACAAAGGCAAAATAAAGTCGAAAAAGGTTGAGTCCTACGCGACCAATCGTCATGGCAAAGTCTGGAAGAGCCAGAGGTTCTCCAGGGTCAGAAATGCAATCGGTATTCAGAAACAACCAGTTGCAGTTGAAAGTATCATAAAAAAAAGTCGACCAAGATCAAGTGGTTGAAACATCAAGGCCACAAAACCAACCACCGTTTCAAACTAACAATTGTTCTTTGTTTGAAAATAGGAAACGGGTGCAATCAAAAGCAACTTTGCACGGGCTAAAAAACAGCTTTGCAGAAACAACCCAAAAAAGGAAGTTTTCTCCATATTCTTTCCCGCATTTTACTCATTCTCTTTATTTAAAAAAAACAAAGAAAAGTTCAAAATCATGGTAGTATAGGTCTTCAATCCCTAGCTGCGTCTTTTCCAACATAGGGTCACCACTCCCTAGTTGATGCCAACATAGGGTCTCCACTCCCTAGTTGATGCCAGCATAACCTGATGCCAACATAGGGTCACCACTCCCTAGTTGATGATTTTCCAATAATAGGGTCTCCAATCCCTAGTTGATTTCATTTTAGATATAGGGTCTCCACTCCCTAATCTCTTTTTCCCAAGGATACACAATCCTGATTTTTATTGCTTTCAATAATGAAGTAATATAGAGTTTTGGTTACAAATAACTCACAAAATTTTCCTAGTGAAATTGGGCAGAAAAATTCTGTTCGTTTGTTTGTTTTGGTGTCTGAGCAGGTTATACCTCGAGACATAGGGTTCAAGAGGACCAAAAGAGGAAGTCTCAATCCAGAATTAAAAAAAAGAGAAGAAAAAGAAAAAGAAGTGAGCTCAAAGTGTAGAAGCGGAGAAAAGATGTGGACTGCTCAAGATATGATTGAAGTCACAAGCTTTGCATGTCCCGTCTTGATCCGAAAAAGCTGAAGAAGATTGAACCAGCACCTGCAGCTATCAAGCATCAAGATTTAGATAAGAGTCTGCGTGAAGAACCAACCAAGACTCAAGATCAAGCTTCAGAAGGCTCATAGAAAGGAATCTTATAACTCGTAGCTAATAGGCTTAGTTAGTTTTTTTTTATTTTTGACTTTGGTGTAATAAGGAGCTCAGCAAGCAGCAACAACAGCAACAGCAGTGAAATCACAGCTTCTCGGTAGTCCCAGCTACTAAAACTTCCAGAACTACACTGACCTGATTCCTTTATAGCCAAGGATATGTAGGCAACCTCCGAAGCAAGGTTCGGTCAAACTTTTTAAAAAAAATGCTTTCCATGGAGTTTCAAACGGGCAAAAATTGCTCGTAATTGCTCACTTTATCTTTGCGCGAAAACTCTTCATGTTTCCGCGCAAAGAGGGGTAGCTGTGAGCACTTAATTTTTGCCCCGCATGGAAATAACTCCTAAAAATAGACCAAAAATAATTTTAATGAATTTTAGGTGTTTTTCTTTATTTAGTTGCATTTCATGCATGTTTAATATTTTAAAATCATAAGAAAAATTATAAAAATTATCACATTTTAATTTCATGCCATCTTAGGTTTAATTTACATTTTAGGAATTAGTCACTCTTTAATTGTTAGAATTAATACGAAAAAATCAAACAAAATATCTTTTCAAATTTTACATGTATTTGTTAATAGATAAATAGAATTAGTTTGCTAATGAGATTTAAGTTAGATTTTAATTTAGGATTTTAATTAATTTGTTCAAGAATTTAAAATCAAAGGGAAAAGAAAACAAAGAAAGAAAAAGGGGGAAAGGCTATTTTTGGGTGTAAATTCGGACATGGGCCAATTTTCATGGCCCAATTCCCTCAAAACCGTCCAAGCCCACGCCTGCCAGGCCCAACCGGTCCCCCTCCCCTTTAATTAAAAAAAACCTAACCCTTCTCTCATTCTCTAAGCTAACAGTCAGATTCCCCCTTAAGATGATAGCGCCGTTTTCCCCTCTCACTCTCTTGATCTCTCGCTAAACAACAGGAACTAGACCCTCTCCCCTTCACAACAAAAAACCAATCTGCCTGCCTCCTCTTTGTCACTCTCTCACTCATACATATATTAGAGACATAATTTGAAGACCTACACCTAGACAGGGCAGCCATTCACCCTAGAAAAAAGAAGAAAAAGCTACACAGCAGCTTGAGAGGAGAAGATCTGGAGAAAACACACACACATAAAAAGGGAACAAAAGAGAACAGAGAACCAGATTCGGAAGGAAAGGAGAAGATTAGCGCCCAAAATTCGTCATCGTCTTTTCTGTTCTGCTTCTTCTTTCTCAGGCAGCAGACCAAAGCTCTCTTTTTCCTCTACCAAACTCCACCAGCAAGTCTCCATTAACACCACCTCAAATCACCTTGAAAACCAACAAAAACAACCTACGAATCCAACTGAAAAGAGCCTTCAAACCTTCATAAACATGGCTAAAAACAACCGCTAGTCACTACCCGAAACAGGCCCAAACCAGCCCCCCCCAAACACGAGCTAAAAGCATCAAAAATCAAGTGTTAAATAGCCAAAAAACACAAGTTCCAGCCGAGTTTCGAGGTTGTCGGCGAGGTCCCCTCCGTGGTCGATGGCAAATTTTCCGGTCGAAAGTTCCATAATCTTCAAGTTGCTGTAATTTTAATTTAAACTCATCTATATAAATGTCCGATTCTTTCCTTCTTTTTACATGGTCGTTTAAATATATTTGAGTATTTGTTGAGATTTAAAATGGAACATTCGAATTATTTCTATCCATGAACTATTTTGGCGGTTTGCTTATATATTCATTTGACTTGCTATTTTCCTTATGTTAGGGATTACTGATTTTCAGTACTTAATGGGTTGGTTGGATTTTCTGATTGATTTTTGTTATTCTGAGATCATTTGATGACCTGTGTGTCGTGTTTCTTAGTGCTTTTCTCACCTGAGTGGGGGATTTTAAGTAATCCACATTAGATGGTGAATTTTGTACCAAGATTTTCGGTGATGAGTTTGTGCTTGTATGACTAAGTTACTGATTCATGGACTTAATTTAATTTGATTTATTTCTTTAGTTGGTTGGTTTCCATGTTAAGTAGTAAACAATATGAATTTTGTCTAGATCTGATTAGATAAGCATAGAATAATGATATGTACACTGCTTTCGTTATATTGTCTTTACCTTCGTTTAATTTGTTAATCTCTCACAATAATTTCCATAATATCCGAACCTCGCATGCAAATCTCAAATTTTAGGATACCAGAATCACAAACATCGTAGCTTGCTTTAGGCGCGATTAATAATAAATCATCGTGGCCATGGGTACGGTTCCCGTGGTATGGTCACGATACGTATATCCCAATTTGGGTGTGCATTCATGTGACCCGATCATAACTTCGAATAATAATAAAAATAAACATGTCGTAAATCGCGGGTGCATTTCATGTGGCCTTCCCAGGGTGATACAAGATGGTGATATCATAGTCTTTCAATAGCTCCAACCACCTCCTTTTCCTCAAATTTAGCTCCTTCTGCTTGAACAGATACTGCAAACTCTTATGATCCGTGAACACCTCACATGCCACGCCATATAAATAATGCCTCCAAATCTTTAGCGCGTGAACAATGGCTGCTAGCTCCAAATCATGAACTAGATAATTATTCTCGTGAATCTTCAACTGCCGCGAAGCATATGCAATAACCTTGTCATTATGCATCAACACCGCACCAAGTCCAATACGAGATGCGTCACAATATACTGTATATGGCCCTGAACCTGCGGGCAAAACCAACACCGGCGCCATAGTCAAAGCTGACTTGAGCTTCTGAAAGCTCGCCTCACACTCGTCCGACCACCTGAGCGAGGCACCCTTCTGGGTCAACCTGGTCATCGGGGCTGCTATAGGTGAAAACCCCTCCACAAACTGACAGTAGTAACTCGCCAAACCCAAGAAGCTCCGGATCTCTGTGGCTGATGTGGGTCTAGGCCAGTCCTTGACTGCCTCAATGTTCTTAGATCCACCTGAATACCCTCTACTGATACAACGTGACCCAAGAAAGCAATTAAACCCAACCAAAACTCACACTTCGAAAACTTAGCGTACAACTGACTGTCTCTCAGTCTGAAGAACGACTCGGAGATGCTGCTTGTGCTCCTCTCGGCTGCAGGAGTAGATCAAAATATAATCAATGAAGACAATCACAAAGGAATCTAGATACGGCCTGAACACTCGGTTCATCAAATCCATGAATGCTGCTAGGGCATTTGTCAACCCAAATGACATCACCAAAAACTCATAATGCCCGTACCGAGTGCGAAAAGCCGTCTTAGGGACATCGGATGCCCTAATCCTCAACTGATGGTAGCCAGATCTCAAATCAATCTTCGAAAATACCTTGGCACCCTGAAGCTGATCAAACAAATCATCAATCCTCAGCAATGGATACTTGTTCTTGATGGTGACTTGGTTCAACCGCCGATAATCTATACACATCCTCATCGATCCGTCCTTCTTCTTAACAAACAATACCGGCGCAACCCACGGCGAGACACTAGGTCTAATAAAGCCCTTATCGAGCAAATCTTGCAACTGCTCCTTCAATTGTTTCAACTCCGGCGGGGCCATACGATATGGCGGAATAGAAATTGGATGAGTGCCCGGAGCCAGATCAATGTAAAAGTCGATGTCCCTATCGGGTGGCATCCCCGGCAGGTCTGCAGGAAATACCTCTGGAAACTCCCAAACAACTAGCACGGAATCCATAGAAGGAACCTCAGCACTAGAATCACGAACATATGCCAAGTAAGCCAAACACCCCTTCTCGACCATGCGCCGAGCCTTCATATAAGAAATAACCCTACTGACAGAATGAGCAGGAGTCTCTCTCCACTCCAATCGAGGAAACCCCGGCAAAGCTAAGGTCACGGACTTGGCATGACAGTCCAATATAGCGTGATAAGGTGATAACCAATCCATCCCCAGAATAACATCAAAGTCAACCATATCGAGAAGTAGGAGGTCTACACTAGTCTCAAGACCCCCACTAACAACCACGCACAAACGATGGACACGGTCTACCATAATAGGATCCCCTACTGGCGTGGACACATACACGGGAGCACTCAAAGGATCACGAGGCACAACCAGATATGGGGCGAAATAAGATGACACATAGAAGTATATAGACCCTGGATCAAATAGAGCGGAAACATCTCTACTACAAACTGAGATCGTACCAGTGTAACTGCATCGAAGGACTCAGCCTCAGGCCTGACTGGAATAGCATAACATCGGGGCTGGGCCCCACCACTCTGAACTACATCCCTGGGACGACCTCCTACTGGCTGGCCTCCACTTCTAACGGCCTGACCTCCACCTCTAACACCTCTACGTCCACCTCTAGCTGCCTGACCCCTACCTCTAGATGGCTGAGCGGGCAGTGGAACACCCGGTGCCTGAACTATGGCACGAGAACACTGATGCTGGGAACTGCTCGAGGCTCGAGGGCAAAATCTAGCAATGTGCCTCGGATCGCCACAAGACAAGTCCTTGGCTGCTGGGACTGCTGACCCTGAAACTGACCCCGACGGCCTGAGTAGCCACCCTGAAAACTCTGGAGCGGAGGTGCACTGATAGGAGCTGGCGATGCACTGTAGGGTAGCTGATTAGAATGCTACATATGAGGACCACGACCACCTGGAGCACCGTGAGAAGCCTGAAGTGCTGAATGAAATGGCCTGGGAGGATGGCCCCTACCAAAAGAATCCCTGCCTCCAGACGAGGCACCGCTGAATCTGCCATAATGACGAGGCCTCTTGTCCGACCCTTGACCGCTCCCTTGAGCTAGAACCATCTCAACCCGCCTGGCCACATTGGTCGCATCCTGAAAAGAAATCTCGCTCCCTGTCTCCTTAGCCATCTACAATCGGATAGGCTAAGCGAGTCCCTCAATGAACCTCCTCACTCTCTCTCTCTCTCGGTGGGAAGTATAAAAAGGGCATGACGAGCCAAATCAACAAACCTAGTCTCGTACTGAGTAACAGTCATAGAACCTTGCTGAAGATGCTCGAACTGCCTGCGGTAGCCCTCTCTTTGAGTGACAGGAAGGAACTTATCGAGAAATAGTTGAGAGAACTGGTCCCAAGTCAGAGCTAGCGACCCAGCTGGTCTGGCCAAATAATAATCCCTCCACCACTTCTTGGCGGAACCTGACAGACGAAAAGTAGCAAAGTCGACCCCCTTAGTCTCCACTACCCCCATGTACCGTAGAACCTCGTGGTAACTGTCCAAATAATCCTGGGGATCCTCTGAAGATGTACTGCCATAGGTAGTAGTGAAAAGCTTGGTGAACCTGTCCAGCCTCCACAAGGCATCAAAAGAAATAGCTGACCCATCACCGGTCTGTGCTACAACACCCGGCGGAACTACCCCAACTGGCTGAGCTACTGGAGTCTGAAACTGGGGAGCCATTTGCTCCGGAGTGCGAGTAGCAGGAGTCTGTGCTCCTCATCCATCCTGAGAGACGGCTGGTGCTACAGGAAGTATACCTGCCTGAGTTACACTCTCCATAAGGCCCACTAGATGGACCAAAGCATCCTGGAGTACCGGGATGGCGATGAACCACGCTGGAACCTGAGCTGGCCCTGCTGGAACGGTATGGGCCGGAATCTCATCCTCAAACTCTACCTGAGGCTCCGTCGCTGGTGCTGCTGCTCGAGCTCTGGGCTGAGCCCTGCCCCTGCCTCGGCCTCTAGCACGGCCTCGGCCTCTGCCTCACGTAGGAGCTGCCACTAGGGTCTGGGACTGCTGGTCAACTGATGAAGTGGTACGTGTTCTTACCATCTGCGAAAGAACGGAGTGGGAGTTCAGTTAGCATCGAGAAATCAAGTCGCACAACAGAAAAGAATAGATGTGAAGTTTTCCTAAACTCTGTAGCCTCTAGGGGGATAAGCACAGATGTCTCCGTACCGATCCCTCAGACTCTACCTAGCTTGTTTGTGAATTGTGAGACCTAGGCAACCTAGTGCTCTGATACCAACTTGTCACGACCCAAATTTCCCACTGTTGGGATCATGATGGCGCCTAACTCTTGAATGCTAGGCAAGCCAATAATTACGGTTCTAACAGATTAATAATAAACTCCACAAAAATAATAATAACTAAACCAAACAGATTTAAAATGCGGAAATGTTATAACAGTTCAAAAACTACAATACACGTCTACTCCAATGATCTGGTGTCACAATTCACAAACGTCGGAGAAGTTCTACAAATGCTGGTTTAAAATAATTACAACTGTTCACGAAATGGAAAGAGACAGAAAATCCAAAATAGAGGGAAAGGGACTCCAGGGTCTGTGAACGCCGGCAGATCTACCTCGGGTCTCCCGTGGACTGAAGGCAGCAACCCAACTCTACTCACGAGGTCCGACACCGAAATCTGCACAGAAAGTGCAGAGTGCAGTATTAGTACGACCGACCCCATGTACTGGTAAGTGTCTAGCCTAACCTCGGCGAAGTAGTGACGATGCTAGGACACGACATCAATATAAACCTGTGCAGTTAATTCATATACGAGAAAACAGTAATAATAGAAATTTAATAGGTAAAGACGTTAAGGGGAAACATGCTGCGGGGAATATCGGATTCTGACAGTAATTCTATAGAGAAGCAAAGTAAACACGATATTCGAAACAACAGAAATAATGATATAATAACACGTGCACGACATCGCCCTTCATGCTTTTACTCTCGTGCTCACCATAAGGAACAACAGAAACGGCACGGCATTACCCTTCGTGCATTAACTCTCATAATCATGGCACGTCATCACCCTTTGTGCATTAACACTCAAATCATGGCACGACATCATCCTTCGTGCATTAACACTCACAAATATGGCACAACATCACCCTTCGTGCATTAACACTCACTCACAATATCGTGCACGACATCACCCTTCGTGCTTTACACTCTTCCTCACCCAAAATATAGAAACAATAACATCCCGGCAAGGGAATCAACAATAGCCAATCTCATTTTAACAGTTAACTTCACAATTTAAGTCTCAACTTGAGTCAATACTCAACAATTATCCAATACCAAGAAAAATATGATAAGACTTGTTCAAAATGGAGAATCATCAGTTTAAGCATGAATAGTACGTAATAAGAGACACAACGGTCACAGTATAAGACTCACTTGCATGCTCAACATCAACGTATAGATACTCGTTGTAGACATGTGATTTTTGACCCTCCCCAAAATTTTACATATTTTAGCATGTAAATATTTAGTTTAGGCCTAATATCGCTATTTCAACAAATTTTGACTCCTTTACTTTATTTCGTCACAAAAAAAAATTACAAAAGATAGGTTCGTTTTATTGGTTAGTTTTATTTTAATAGTTATTTCTACTTAAGTAAGGATAATTAATACTTTGGTAGTATTTTTATCTTTGTTTTTTATTTTTTATTTTATAGGCAAGAGTTGATGTAGGGTGGATAGATTCTTGGTTAATTAAGCCAATTTTAAGCAAATTAGCTTATAAAGGCCCAAGTTTTAAAGCCTAATACCTTAGCCCATCAGATTTTTAAAACCTAAAATAAACCCTATCCTTAATATAACCTAAGACCTTAGACCTATACACCCTAGAGACCCTAGACCAAGAAAAAGAATCCGCCGCTTTTCAGGATAGAAACCCCCCCCCCAATCGAATCATCTTCTTCTTCAGAGAAGCAGCCGACATTTCCATGGCTTCTTCTTAAGCAAAAAACAACGACCATCCTTCCTCTACAGATAACACAGCAGCCATCTTCAACCCCAAAAATCCCAAGCTCCATGAACGACCAAAAAAGACCTTAGTTTTGAACCCAACACAAAAAAATAGACCCTGACCGTCATTCACCTCCTTCAGCAGAAAACGACGACCACCCTTCAGTGGCACCACCGCAATGCCGATTACCCGCCGGAAAAGAAACTTCAGCAGCTGTCGTCGCCTTCACCCAAACAACATCTCCCACCGCCAGCGACATACACAACACCAGCGACCCCTGAACTTCAAAGCCAGACCTCCGTCCCATCTCTTTATTGCCGGAATTCGGCGAGAAAAACCAGGTTCCCACCGCGCAGCACCACCCCCTCCTCTGTTCCGCCGTCTCACACCACCCAGACCCGTCGGACCTCACCTGTAAGAGACGGAAAATGGGGAAACATTAAGGGAAGAGGGGATCGATTTTTTGGGGTTGAAATACAAACAAAAGACGGGGAAAAATGGGAATTTGAAAAGAAAATTAAGGCTTGGGCTTGGTTTCTGATTCTGTTTTGTGGCTTTTCATTTAGATCTTTGATATAAAAATAAGAAAAAATCAGTCCAATTTAATTTCAGTTTGACTTCAAACTAGAAAATACACAAGGATATTTCAGTTTTCATTCGTGGTTTTCAATCATAGAGCTTAGTTGAAATTCGAGGTTGGTTTGCCGTTGGTGGTCTCAATGTTGGAGTTCGGTTGCTGCCCAGTCAAGGTTGCTGTTCGTTAGTTTCGATTTGACTGCCGTGCAAGAATCCGGTCTAAGATCGTCCATCCTATTGGTTTTTTTGGTGCTTAACAATATCAATTGAGGTCCAATTCTTCCTTCCTCTACTCATTTTATTCTAGCTTAATGTTAATTTTTTGTTCGGTGATATGATCCTGTTGTTCGTGTAGTTGTTCTTCATAGTTTTGAATTTGCTCACTTAGTTATCCGCTCGTATGTTTACTCGAATTGGTTATAGCTGAACATGATTTTGTCACATCATAGAAATTGGGTTACTATTCATCAACTAAACTACGTCAAATTCGATAAAAGGGGCTCGGGTGTGCATTTCATGTGACCCTGCCATAATTTTGAATAATAATAATAATAAAAATAAACATGTGTGTTAACCCGGGTGTGCATTTTATGTGACCCGACTTCAATTTTCAATATTGTTAAATAAAATAAAACGTGTCGTGAACCGCGGGTGCATTTCATGTAGCGTGGTTTACGATGCGTTTTAAACAATCATGGATTTTCTTAAAAAATATTACAAGCAGTTAGAAAGTTAAAAATGCACGTATGTTTAAAATATGTAATTAATCAGATAAGTAGGCCAATAATAATAGCTGAGCGACCGTGCTAAAACCACGGAACCTGGAAATGCCTAACACCTTCTCCCGGGTTAACAGAATTCCTTACCCGGATTTCTGTGTTCGCAGACCATAAATAAGAGTCAAATTTCCTCGATTCGGAATTTTAAATCGGTGACTTGGGACACCATAAATTATCCCAAGTGGCGACTCTGAACTTAAATAAATAATCCCATTTCAATTGTCACTTAAATTGGAAAAAACTCCTTTATACCCCTCTCGGGTAGAAAAAAGGAGGTGTGACAGCTCTAGCGACTCTGCTGGGGACAAGAACCTAGAACTTCTGGTTCAGGGTTCAGAAGTCGAGCTTAGAATATCTGTTATTGTTGGCTTTATTTATTATCTAATTTTTATATGTTTGAGCCTAATGTGCTAAATGTCACTTTTTACCGCTTTGATATTGTTTGAACTGTATATAAACTGTTACGAAACCCTCCTCTCTCTGAGTCTTCTAAATCATCTGGGAAGTGTGCACTTCGTGTGACTTCTCTTCTGTTAGAGTCATATCCCAATTTTAGAACGAGGTTCGAACAATTTGCAAAGCCGGTGAAGCTTCTGTATTCCCGGTACGCTGCCCCTCCCACCCCGGCTCGAGCTGTCCGCTCGGGTCAGCCAGGTCTAGAACAAATAAACCCAGGTTTTTAAACCTAGAATAACATAGCCTCATGACGGATCCCTAGTAGGAAGGTTTGTTGCATCACGTGCATTTGACTTAGGGGGCTCAACACAGGGGTTGGGTCCGTCTAGGACATGTGTACCCAAAAATAAAAGACCATCCCGATGCATCCTATGTGCTACATGTTGCAATCTTCAAGGGTAAAAGGGTCATTTGGCGGACCAATGAGGTTTGAGGGCAAATGAGAAAGAAAAGAGGTTGAAGTATAAAAACGAGGCAAGTAGGGCCCAGTTATAATTTTCTTTGACACTTTTTCAAGAAAAAACCAAAAAAAATAAAAATGAAAAACCCAAAAAGATTTTGCACTTTCTCATCATATTCCAAAAAAAAAAATCAATAAAGAGGAAAAATAAAATTCAAAAGAGTTTACATGTTTCATCATTTTTCAAAACAAAAAAAAAAAAGACAAAAAAATATATTTTTTCTAAATTAGTTATTTTTTATTATATTTTATTTCTCGCCCGTATCCAATCTGCCCGAACTACGCATATCTGATTCTCGTCTTTCGGGGCGTGATGCGTAGGCAACCCACATAGGGTCCGCTCTTCCTAGTGAGTCTTAGGTTCTTGGCTTCGCGGGGTCTTAGCCAAATCTTACAATTTAGCCACTTTTAGCCACATAGGTTAATTTTAGAAAAATAGTCACAATCATGTCTTGCATGTGTCCAACAGGAAGGGTTATTGTCTCGCATAAGGCTGTTGGTGGGCCGGTCTGGGACCGGGACCGGACCGGGCCCGCGGTCCTAGCGGGCTAAACGGTCCCGGCGGGCCGGTCCTGGTGGGCCGGTCCCTTAATGGGTAGGAAGCCTGTGACGGGCCGGTCTTGTACACGAGGCCCACGAGACCGGGACCGCTAAGCCCGGGACCGGCAGGCGGTCCTGGGCCGGTTCAACCGGGCCTAGCGGTCCTAACGGGCTCCAACGGCTTAATTTTTAAAAAAAAAAAAGTTTTTTTTTTTTTTTAAAAAAATAGCCAACGGTCAGATTTTTAAAATCTAGCCGTTGGCCTTTAATTTTCAACCGTTTGGAACTTTAAAAAATAGCCATTTGGCCCCCAAACTTTATTTTAACCCCAAACTTTATATAATTACACTTTTCCCCAATTCTCAACTATAAATACCCCCTCATTCTTTCATTTTTACTCACCAATTCATCAATCTATCTCAATCTCTCTCAATCTATATCTAATTTCTCTTCTATAATTGCTTATTTTATTATTGCAATTTCGTGAAAAATTGTGAAGTTGGTGAATTGAAGTATTCAAGTCTTCAAGTCTTCAACGATTTTCAATTTTCAAGAAGTTGTTCGGCAATTCGGTAAACTCGTTCCAACTCTTAAGTTTTAAGAATATATTTTTGTGTGTTTAGTTTGCATAATTGTAATTAATATGACATTTTCTTTGAAAAAAATGTTTGGTGGTAAGGGAAAAGCTAAAATTGGTGAAAGTAGTCTCCAACCTACTACCCTTCCCCCGGCTCCCCGACCCAGACCTATTACCCGTCCTGCTGCTCCTATTATTCTTGATAGTGATAACCCTTGTTTTCAATTTTCCGATAGTGAATTTTGCCATAATGTTGCACAAGGTGAACAATTAAATGAAGAAGTTATGAATGCTCTTTATCCTAATCAAACTATCTTAGAAAATGATGAGGAAAATGAGGATGTAGATGAAACCCAACCGGATTTAGATGATTCACCTACTAGTCCTGTTAATAACCCAACTGATGCCCCGCCCGACCCACCTGTAGAAACCCCTACTTTTAATAGACAACCTTCTAAACGCCTAGAAACATCATTAGTTTGGAATTTTTTTACTCAAGTAAGAGAACAAAATAAGGCTAGGTGTAAAACTTGTGGGAAATTGCTGGCGCATAAATATACTGGAGACCGTAGCGGTACGGGTAGTTTGGCTAGGCACATACAAACACACCCTAGAGATAAAGTTAAATATTTACAAATGAAAGCGCAGCAAGAGGGGACAAGTGTAGATACTGCGGTTAACCCTAGTACAGGTTCAAATCTAGTTCAACCAGGAATTAACACTGTGACCGGTGGTATTTTATATTACGATCCTAATAAAGATCGTGAAGAATTAGCAAAGATGGTTACTGTTATGTGCTTACCATATACTTTTCCTTCTAACCCTAATTTTGTGCATTATATTAGAAAAGTTTTTAATCCTACTTATAAAGGTTGGCCTCGCGCAACAGTTAAGAGCGATATTTATAAATATAAACATGAATATGAACAATATTTGCGGTATTTATTTACTCATATAACTAATCGGATTTCTATTACTACTGATATTGGTAGAAGTAATAATGACTGTGATTATCTAACTGTTACAAGTCATTGGATAGACGAGGAGTGGATAATGCAAAAACGCATTATTGCGTATAGAATAATTAATTCACGTCACACAGGTAAGTTTATTGCTAACACCGTTGCAGATATTTGTAGATATTTTTGCATTAGAGATAAAATAATGGCAATTTCTATGGATAATGCTTCTAGTAACACTAGTGCTATAGGCATACTTACAACAACACTAAATCCTGCATTTAGTAATTGTTTCCATGTGAGATGTATTTGTCACATTTACCATTTAATCGTCGGTGATGGTATGAGAATTTTAAATTTAGAAATTGAAAAGGTTAGAATGGCTCTTAATTGGCTTTTTTATTCAAACCGTAGAAGTAGACTTAGAGAGTATTTTAAAAAATGTGATGAATTTGGCCTTAGAGAAAGAAAGGTTCCTAAACCTTGTCCAACTAGATGGAATTATATGTACGAAAGTTTAGTAGTTGCATATGAATATAGAAACCCAATTAATGCAACGTTTAATGCTCGTGTTGGTGGTGAGGATGATGATGAAATCCTTACAAATCAAGATTGGACGAATGTCAAAATTCTTATAGATTTTTTAGAACATTTTCAAATTGCTACAAATGCATTTTCTGGACAATATTATCCTACTATTTCAAATTGTTTAGTTTATATTGCAGCACTATGTGATTTGTTTGTTGAATTTTCGGAGGGTGGGGAAATTTATCAACTTGCTATAAATGCAATGAAAGAAAAGTTTAAAAAATATTTTTTCCCTATCCCCCCTATTTATGGTGTTGCTGCATTGTTAAATCCTACAATGAAATTAGGAGGTCCTCACTTTTGGTACACAAATATTTATAAGGCTTTAGATCTTTCAGTTGAGGAATTTTCTACACTTGCAGAGGCAAAAGCCTCAATTAAAATAAATGCGCAAACAATTTATAATGCTTACCAACTTGCGTTAGATCATGCTAGGCCAAATATTCCAACCCCTACTTCGTCTAGTTCACAATCATCTAAAAGAGCTGCGGGCCTACAAGCACTTAAATCTTGGACGGAGTTTAGGGGTTCTCAAGGTGATAATTTTGATGAGACTTCACATCTAAATGAGCTTCAAGTTTATTTGTCGCAGGGACTTGAAAAGGAGAATCCAGACGGCACCTTTGATCTTTTGGAATGGTGGAAGACAAGGGAAAAACATTTTCCGGTTCTTGCAAGGATGGCTCGGGATATTTTATCTATTCAAGCTTCAACAGTTGCATCAGAGAGCGCTTTCAGTCAAGCAAGACTTCAAATAGGTGATCATAGAGCGTCTATGAGGGAGAGCTTGGAAAAATCAGTACTATTCAGAGATTGGATCCGCTCGGAAAGAAGAAACTTTGGACTTGCAGAATCACAACCGGAGATAGACGAAGCTTATGAAGAAATGATAGCGGAACTTGCGGAGGATGCTGCTTCGCCCGGAAGCGGTGATGAACAAGCTTCTTTTCCGCCACCACCAACGGAACCTCCTCCGAACCTTGAAGGATTTATGAGATTTGTTAGAGATACAATGTAGATTATGGTGTAACTTGTACTTTGGCATATCTTCTTTAGTTTTTTTTCCTTTTAATGGTGGTATTAGTACCTTGTTGTGCTCATTCCATTGGGGGGAAGAAGACTAAGAAAGATATGCCATTTTTGGTAATAAAAATTATAAAACATACCCTTGGCCTTGAATATCTCTTCGCAATATTTTTTTGTCTTTAACTTGCAATTATTTATAAGGTATAATATATATACATAACATACAATATATACTACAACAAATTATATAATGGAATATATATACATAACATACAATATATACTACAAGAAAATATATAAGGGAATATATATACATAACATACAATATATACTACACCAAATTATATAATGGAATATATATACATAACATACAATATATACTACAAGAAAATACATAAGGGAATATATATACATAACATACAATATATACTACACCAAATTATATAATGGAATATATATACATAACATACAATATATAGTACACTATACTAGTATACTATACTAGTATACTATATATATTATATTTACATGAAGAAGTAGTACTATATATACTACAAAACAAGATTTTTCAAAATGAGGGCCCCACCCCCAATGACCACCAACGGTCATATTAATTGCACAAATAGCCGTTTTTTTTTTAAATTTACAAAACTAACCTTCTCTAACACTATAAGTACCCCCCTCCCTCTTCTTCATTTCAATACTCAATACTCATTTCTCAATCTAAATTTCTCTCAATCTCTCAATCTCCAATTTTCAAGACTTCAAGTCTCAATCTCAATTTTCAAGTTAAATCATGCCTCGTTCGGAAAGAGTGCGCTTATTTGTGTCGCAATACTATGAAGTGCTTGAAGAAAATGAAGAAGGCCAAATATTAAAGTGCAATAACTGTGGAAGAGTCTTAAATTTTCGTTCAGGGTGTACCACAGGCATTTTAAGGAGGCATATAAAGTATTGTGTTGAGGGTATTTATCCGCAAATTCGTCTTTAAGATTTTTCAACAATTTGTGTTATTTTAAAATTATTAGACGTATTTATGCTTCATGTTGTACTTTGTTATTAATTTATTATGCATGCCAATTTAGTTTTACTATTGTTTTGTTATTTTACATTTTTGTCAAACACTTTAATAATTAGATTTCTATATTATATATACCACATATATTTATATAGCCATGCATAAGAGCAATTTATATATATACATACACATACGGTTTACAAGAAATTGCCCTAAATAAAAAAAATTAAAAAAAAAAAGCCCGGAAATAAAAAAAGCCCGTTAGGCCCGCTAAGCCCACGAGCCCGGCCCATTTAGCGCAGGACCATATGGGCTTAGGCCCGTCACGGGCTGGTCCTACCCGTTGAGCCCACGAAGCCCGGGACCGCGAAGCCCGGGACCGCCAGAGCCCGGGACCGCTAAGCCCGGGACCGTTTAGCCCGGCCCGTTTAGCCCATTTAGGCCCGGGCCCGGGACCACATACAGCCTTAGTCTCGCATCGCGTTCTAGGTCTTTAACTTTATTTGGTCTTAATTTTCTCATACAGGTGTGGACTTACTTACCGGAGTTTGAGTATGACAGACACCCCAGGACCATCCAGTCAGGGTCGCTCATTCAGGAGTTTGCTTAAGTAGATTTTTTTTAGTTATTATGTTTTGAGTGTGTTGTTCTTTTTTATGTCATCTTTTACCTTCTAGTTTTGTACAGTAATGTCGAGTCTTTTAGGTGATGTTAGAGTTTGTCATAGTCTAGTTAAGTTTGCCGAGTCTTTTGTTATTGAATTTCCTATTTTGTATTTGGAAAATGTGTTACAAATCAAAAATCCAAAAAAAAAAAAGAAATTTTGCGTTTCTATATTTCCGTTAGAAGTTTTCTTTAGAATACTAATTCTAGGAATAAAACAAAAATCATTTGAGGTGGTTTTCCTTTATTGAATTAATATCTAGAACTCAAAATAAAAAATTACTTTTATATTTCCTTTTAGTACATTAAGACTAAAAATTCAAAAAAAAAAAGAATTTTCTTTTAGTACCTCTTTAAAATGTAACGACCCGACCGGTCGTTTTGAGCCCTAGCGCTTCGTTCAGCAGTCTGAGGCCATGAGCAGCTTCATTTCAGGTATTGTGACTTGTTCGCATGGTCGGAATTGGAATTCAGAAAGATCGGAGTTAAATTTAAATGAAAATTCTCATTTAAGAAGCTTAAAGTTGAAAGAATGAACTAGGATTGGATTTTTGAGTAAACGACCTCGGAATCGGGATCTGAAGGTTCCAACAGGTTCGTATGATGATATCGGACTTGGGCGTATGCCCGGTTCGGGTTTTGGATAACCCGGGAGCGTTTTAGCGCCTATTGTGGAAGTTAGCATTTTGGAAGAAATTTCTTAAGTTTGGCTTGAAGTGCATTTCAGCGTTATCGATGTCCGTTATGAATACCGAGACTGGGAGTAGCTCCGTACGGTGATTCTGGAGTTGGGAGCGCGATCGGAAGTGAATTCGGAGGTCCTGGGGTATTTTGAAGCCATTTGGCTAAAGATAGAAATTTGAAGGTTTTTGAGAAGTTTGACCGGAAGTGGACTTTTTGATATCGGGGTCGGAATCTGATTCCCAAAGTTGGAGTAGGTCCGTAATGTCGAATATGACTTGTGTGCAAAATTTGAGGTCAGTCGGATGTGATTTCATAGGTTTAAGCATCGGAAGTAGAAGTTGGAAGTTCTAAAGTTCATAAAGCTTGGATTGGAGGTTGATTCTTGATTTTAGCGTTGTTTGATGTGATTTGAGGCCTCGAGCAAGTCCGTAATGTGTTTTGGGACAGGTTAGTGAGATTGGTCGGGGTCCCGGGGGCCTCGGGTGTGTTTCGGGTTGTATCGCGCTCTTGTTTGATACTTTAACGCCATTTATTTGGACATAAAAGGGGTACCATATTAAGCAAATGAGCTCCAAATTAAGTTTTTATTGAACCATTAGATCCGTATCGTAATTTCGGAGCCACAGCAAAAAGAATCGTCGAATTTGGAGATCGTATGAGGGAGTTATGCTCATTTCCGTGTCGAGAAAGTGCTGGTTGCTGTCATAACCGCAGAAGCGGGAACCGCGGGAAGCGGGAATTTGCCCGCGGAAGCGGAAAATTTCTGCAGAAGCGGGACCGCGGAGCGAAAAATTTTCCGCGGAAGCGGAAATTGCTGGAGACAGAGAGATTTCTTTAAAAATCGAAGTTTGGCTCATTTTCACTTCATTTCTTCCATGGGAGCCAATGTTGGAGCAACTTTGGAGTGCCATTTTCATCAACAAGCATGAGGTAAGTGATTTCTACTAGTTTTGAGTATATACAAGGTTTATATATGGATTTAGACATGGAAAATTGTAGAAACTTGGGGTTTGAGGGAAAACTAGAAATTAGTATTCTTGGAATTTGACCACGATTTGGGTATGGAATTTAGAGAAAATCATTTATTTTGAGTTCGTGAGGCTATGGTAATATTTATCTTCGAAAAATTTTGGATTCCGGGCACGTGGCCGAGGGCATTTTCGTCAACTTTTCGTTCGGGGTTAGAAATTGTTACAAATTGGGTTGTAAGTTTAATTGAGCTTATATTAATGGATTTGTATGACCATTGGCTAGTTTTGGAGCATTTTGCGTTGGTTCGAGCTTCGGAAGAATGTAGAATGCCGGTTGTGGATCTTCGGAGCGAGGTGAGTCTCCTTTCTAAACTTGTTGAGGGGAATTTACCCCATAGGTGAGTTAAATTGGTTATGTGCTCCTATTTGTGGGGGCTACGTACGCACGAGGTGACGAAGAGTCCGTGCGTAGCTACTATTATGATATTGTCCGGGTAGTTTAGGACCCAAAAAGCATGTTACACTATAATGAACCCATTGATGGGCTTGAATTGCCTAAATCACATTAAATTAAGTAAATGAATTTCAAAGGGATTAAGCTTCATTTCTTAAAATTGTTAAAGGAGAATTGGTTTTATTTGAATAAATATTCCCCGATAAGCTCTTATTTGACTGATTGAGCATGTATTCTTATGTGTACCTGCGTCGCATGCATGATTCGCGAGCAGGGTATGTGTTTATTTCTGGAACGGGCCGAACGCCTCGGCAGATTAAATAGATGCATCTATGGTACGGGCCGCTCGACCCTCGCAGTGCAACAATTTACATTTGTTGTGGAGCGGGCTGTCGACCTCGGCATGATTTGCGCATGTTTGTGCTGTTGTCCTGAACTTATTTAAGTTGTCACTGCCTCACCCTGACTCGAGATTTATTTGTTTAATATAAAAGAGACCTATGGAAAATTCCTATGAAAAGAATTATGTGTTTACTTGTTTCCTCTATTTGGATTAAAATCATGTTTTATAAATAAATCTACTGTTTAATATATTTATTAAAGATGAATAATTATTGGGCCACTAGAGAGTGTCAAAGTTGACCATCTCGTCTCTACCCCTTCGGGATTAGGCGGGATACTCATTGGGTACACGTTTTTTTTTGTACTCATACTACACTTGCTGTGCATTTTGTTGCACAGGTATATGTGACTCCAGTGGCTTACTAGGCATAGTAGCACGGATGATTCTGGGACTAGGTGAGCTGCATCATTCGAGACGGCCGCAGCTAGAGTAGTCCCTTCCTTTGTACTGTATTTACTTTCCGTCCACTGTATCCCGGGCGGATGTTGTATTTCATTTCTCTTATCAGTAGATGCTCATGCACTTGTGACACCGGGTTTCTGGGTGGTTTGAGTATTGTATTAATTGCTTAACCTTTAAATTTGATTTGAAAATATATTCTTTAAAATTTCTAAATAATGAAGGATAAATCCTGTATTTCAAAAGTGTTAAAACGAGACTAACTTAAAGTATTTGAGTTGGCTGGCCTGGCAACGGTGTCCGGCGCCACCACGACCCTTAGTGGATTTTGGGTCGTGACATAAAGTTTCTTTAAGATATTAATTCCAAAAATCCAAAAAAAGATTTTCTTTTGAGGTTCTTCTTTAGGAAATTAGTGAAAAATGAATAAAAAATATTCTTTGTATTTTCACTAGAACTTTAGGATATTGTACATAGAAGAAAAAACATACTTTATATGTTATTTATCTTTAGAGTTTCTTCCTTAGGTAATCAAAAACTGAAATCCAAAAAAATTTTTATCTTGTTCATTTCTCGTTTCGAAATCTTTTCAGGGAAATCAAATGAAAATTCAAAATATTATTTTTTGCTTTATTCTTTAGATTTCCTTCCTAAAAAAAAGAAGAATCAAAAAATATTTTTTTTCTTCTAGGGTTTTTCCCTTAAAATTTCTCATAGAGTATTTGTTTCAAAAAAAAAAAAAGATATATGCTCGTTTAAGCTTGAGTTTAGAATAGGTTATATAACATTAAGTCTATAAAATTCAAAAAAAAAAAAGATTTGCCTCTTTATTTCTCTTTTTCATAAGAGTAGTCATTAAGGTAATAAACAAAAAAAGAAAAAGAAAATGAGAACATTAGTTTGTTTACTTTATCCCGATCTTCCCGAACTACGCCAAAATCTAATTCATGCGGCGTCATGATACGTAGGCAACCTACATAGGGTTCGATCGAATTAGTTTTAAAAAAAGAGAAAGATAAAACAAAAAAAAAACAAGAAAAGAAAAAAAAAGAGGATGAAATTATGGGATGTGAAAAATGAGAGGAGAAAAAAGAGTGATAATCAGAAGAAAGAAAAGAAAAAAAGGAAGGAAAATGAGCAAGCCAAGAAGTGCTAGAAAAGAAGAAAAGAGAAGATTGAAGTGAACAAAAATTGGGATGATGCCAAATGACCTTGTGACCCTCGAAGTCATTCTAGAACCGTTAATTGTTGCTAGGTGCATTGCACACAATGTGATATTTTTAACTGTTAAATGCCCTAATGCTAACAGGATGATCCCATTTTTTCCTTTTGTTATTCTTCATTGAGCAGAAGGGGTGGTTGTTTATGGTTCTTAAGTAACTCATCCATACAACACAAGGTCAAGAGCAAGGTAGCCATGGCTAGCAAAGATTTGGACACAAAAGTTGTTGACCGTCGAGGAAGTTTGTGGAGTCAGAGTCTGATTGAAAGGAGAGTCCAAATGTTGAAACAGCAGATGGCAGGAATGTATTAGTCTTGGATCAGGGGGCATCCTCCACCTTCATTCCCTGCTAACTACACTGAAAACCCTGCAACTATCCCACCCACTATCACAAATCTAGATTCCCACGGCTGCTGATATCACCCCACAACCTTTTCACACTCTACCCGCCAAAACCACCTCATATCCCGCTCCTTTGTCCACTCATGCTCTTGTAGCTCATCCACCAGCTACCTTTCCTCGATCCTCTAGCGAGACTGTGTTCAAAATCCCCGATGCCCAACACTGTGCTCCAGAACCAACTTTCAACGGTCTCGGTTCTATACTCTCACGCTCCTCATTTTGAGCGTCTGGTGAAACTGAAAAGCCTGCAAAGATAGTGGAGCAAGATGAGATATCCAGGAAGAGGTGAAAATCTTAGGAGCAGTCTTTAAGACACATGCAAGGGATAGGGAGCCAGATAAGCGTGTCTTACAAAAGACTTGTGCTTGTTTCCTGACATCCAACTGCCTGCTGGGTTTAAGATGCCAAAGTTGATTTGTATGAAGGGCACGAAGATCCCCGTGGCTCATTTGAGAGGCTACTGCAGTAAGATTGAAGGCGCCGGTGGGAAGGACAAAGTTATGATGGCATAGTTCAGTTAGGGCTAAGTGGGGCAGCTCTTGAGTGGTACACCCGCCAAGACGCTAACAGGTGGTACACATGGGACGATATGGCTCAGGCCTTTGCCCGCGCACTTTCAGTACAATATAAAAATCGTCCCGGATCGCATGTCCCTCACCAAGATGGGAAAGAAGCCTACTGAAAGCTTTAGGAATACGGGCTCAAATGGAGAGAGCAAGCTGCCAGAGTCAATCCCCCGATGGAAGAAAAACGAGATGGTCGAGTACTTTCTTCAAGCTCAAGAGCCAACTTACTTTGGGCATTTGATCTCGGCTGTGGGTAAGCCTTTTAATGATGTGGTAAAAATGGGAGAAATGGTAGAAGATGGGCTGAAGTCGAGCAAGATCATGAGCTATTCTGCTTTAAAAGCCACAACACAAGCAATTTAGAATGACACACGAAGCTTGCTGGGTCAGAAGGAACATGATGATGTTGCCATGGTTGTCTCAGGATCAGGACATGGTTTAACGGGTCCGGCTCACCAATATACTCAACCTCAACCCCAACCCAAAACCTATCCCCGAGCTCCACATAATCCACCTCAGTATTATCCTCCGAACAATGTCCGGTCATCTGTCCAACCACCAGGTCACTCCCTATGGCGAGCGCCAACATCGCATAATGCATTCTTGCCTTCACAACATTTTCGAGCACCTAACAACCCTAGAAAACAGGGACAGGGAGGGGAACAAAGGCAAAGAAATAGTATTACGCCAATCGGGGAGTCCTACACGAGCTTGTTTGAAAAGTTAAAGCATTCTGCCTGGTTGAGCCGCTCCTCGGCTATACTCCAGGACCCCACTGCAAAAGTGTTTGATCCTACTGTACGGTGCATGTCACCACTCTAATGTCCAAGGTTATTAGCATTTAAGATTGTCGTTGCTGAAAAGGAATAGAAAGAATGAATTCAAGAACTGGCATAATTGTGCATCCAGGACAGTGATACCAGAAATTACGCAGAATCCTTTACCTGCACATGATGATGCACACTGTGGATGATACGTCCAGACCGGGAGTATTGAGAATCCTCTTGGAATTGCTGACTTAAGTTAATGATGTTGAAAATTGGTCTATTCTTGTGATATGATGTGGAACTCAGTGTAAATTGTGAGCTTGGTAATTGGAAAGGACCTCCTTTTCTTGGTTACTGGGGAGGAGGTCTTTTGGGTTTATTTTGTTGTCATTTCTGTTTCCGAGTTATTTTTCGGATACTGTCTTATGACTCAAACCCTTCTATCCTTTTATTTTGCCTAGTTTGTTTAGTCGTAATAGCTCGTTTAGTGTTACTTAGTTTTTTCAAGGGTTGTAACCCTAGTGTATTTTGCTTGTTTTGTTGTTTAAACCCTTTCACCGTCTGTCTAATGGAATTTCCTGTTTTCTGTTATTTCTAGTCAGTTTGTTTAGCTCTCTTTTCCTTTTATAGTCTTTTCATGCTGATTCTAGTGACATGACATGCACGCGTAATTCTCAGCCTGGTCTTAAAAGTTAGTTTAGTCATGAAGCAATGAAACAATTTTGAAGATGATAGGGACATTTGAGGGAAATAAGTAAAGGCATTTTGAGATCACTTAAAGCCCGAATTGTGTGAAACTGGGGCAGATAGAACATAAAGAAGATACTTCGAAAGATGGTACAAGGTTCTAGGCAATGGCATGAAAAGTTGCCTTTTGCTTTGCTGGGTTACCGCACTACTGTTCGTACTTCAGTAGGTGCAACTCCTTATTTGTTGGTATATGGTACCGAAGCACTGATACCCGCAGAAGTTGAAATTCCATCCCTTCGGATTGTTGCTGAAGCTGAAGTTGATGATGGTGAGTGGGTCAAAACCCGTTTGGAGCAATTAAGTCTGATTGACGAAAAAAACTGGCGGCAGTGTGTCATGGTCAATTGTATCAGAAGAGAATGGCAAGAGCATACAACAAGAAGGTGCGTCCCCAGAAATTTGAAGTGGGTCAACAAGTATTGAAACGCATCCTGCCGCATCAAGCTGAAGCTAAAGGCAAGTTTGCCCCAAATTGGTAGGGGTTGTTCGTGGTAACGAGAGTGTTGTCCAATGGTACTTTTTATTTAACAGATGTAGAAGGCAAATGTGTGGATATGACTATCAATTCTGATGCGGTCAAAAGATATTATGTATGATTTCTTTGGTTTGTTTAATTCTGTTGTTTGTATTTGGCATGCTTTGAAGATTGGAATGACGAAGACATTTTATTCTGCTATCTAAACACTTTATCCTTTGTTGCCCCCTTTGAGCCTTATTTAGTTTCTTTCATATCCCTCTTTTGGAATCAGAAGCAGAGTTTAGAAATACAGATACAGAAAAGAAAAAAAAAGAGAAAAGAGGAAAAGAGAAGAGAAAAAGAGAAAGAAAAATGGGAAAAGAGTAAAGAAAAGAAAAGAAAAGAGAAGAAAAGAAAAGAAAAAAAAAGAGAAAAAAGAAGAAGAGAAAAGTACAAAAAACAAAGCAATCCCTATGTCATGAATTACGTTCGACCTGATTCCTTTTAAGGATATGTAGGCAGCCTCACGGTTTGGTCCCATCAAAATAAAAATTTCAAAAGTCCCCAAGCAAAGAAACTGGGGCAGAAGTTGTGGTGGTTGTAAGAGATCTGATTCCAAAAGTTGTAATTTTGAGCCCTTTTAAGCTATTTTTGAGCCTTTATGATACCCTTTGTTTCTAATCCTATCCAAAAGCCTACATTACGGTCCAAAGAAAGACCTTCCGATCAATCTTTGAGTAGTGCCAAGTCAAGCGAGTTAGAGGTATGATTCTCATCAGGGGCAACACCCCGTTCTACACAAGGAAAACAAAAAAAATTGAGATTTTACCCGTTAGGAGACGCACTTCCTAGTCAGGGTCTTTCAAGTTATATTTTGTTTTAGGAGACGCACTTCCTAAATTAAGATTTTACCACTAGGAGACGCACTTCCTATTTGGTTCATTTAAGTTCATTCCTAGGAGATGCACTTCCTAGTTTGAGTCATTGATGTTTCACCCCTAGGAGACGCACTTCCTAGTCTGGGTCTTTCAAGTTATATTTTGTTTTTAGGATACGCACTTCCTAAATTGAGATTTCACCCCTAGGAGACGCACTTCCTAGTTTGAGTCATTTAAGTTCGGCCCTAGGAGATGCACTTCCTAGTCTGGTTCATTGAAGTTTTACCTGTAGAAGATGCACTGGGTCTTTCAAGTTATTCTTTTAGGAGACGCATTTCCTAAATTGAGATTTCACCCTTAGGAGACGCACTTCCTAGTTTGGTTCATTCAAGTTTCACCCGTAGGAGACGCACTTCCTAATCTGGGTCATTCAGGTTTTATTTTTAGCAGACGGATTTGCTGGTCAAAGTTTCTTGGTTTTACTCACAGTAGATGCACATCCTAGTCGAGTCTCTAGTTTACTTTCATCATTGCATCAATAACATAAGTGGTTTACAGTTTTGCTAACAACTCACAAAATCTTCCAAGTGCAAACTGGGGCAGAAAATTTTGTTTGTTTTGTTATCTTGATTGCAGGCACACACCTGGAGAACAAGGGAATTCGTTTCAGAATTATTTCAAGTTTCAAGTTAGTAGCAGGCACCCACCTGGAGAACAAGGGAAGTCATTTCAGAATTCAATTCAAGTTAGAAGTAGCAGAAGCTCGCGACAAGAATGCAGGTCAACAGTCGGAGATGACCAACAGAAGTAGTCTCAATCCAGAAAAAAAAAGGAAAAAGAAAAAAAAGAAGTGAATCAAAAAATGGAGAAGCAGAGAAAGATGTGAACTGCTCAAGAAGTGGCTGAAGTCAAGAGCACGGCGTGTCCGATTCTGATCCGACGATGCTGTGGGAGAATGAATCAACACCTTCAGCTAGCAAGCATCAAGGTTCAAATCTAAAGTCTGCATGAAGAACCTTTCAAGACTCAAGATCAAGCTTCAGAAGACTTATAGATATGAATCTTGTAATTCATAGCTGATAGGTTTGTTTAGTTCTTTTAGATTTTGATTTTGATGTAATAACAGGACCGCGAACCGGAACCTCGACGGAACGGCACCTCAATCGGCTCTCCACCTTGGTATACTCCATCACTGTTCCTACTTCTGAACTACACGTGGCCTGATTCCTTTATAGCCAAGGATATGTAGGTAGCTCAGATACCAGGGCTCGGTCACATTCTCTTTTCTTTTAGTTTTGGTCTCTCTAAATAAGGGTCGGGTCAAAAAACCTGTCTAGTCGTTCTTTGTCTGAAAATACGTTGTGTTTCCAGTCAAAGAGGGGCAACTGTAGACATGTGATTTTTGATACTCCCCAAGATTTTATATATTTTAGCATGTAAATATTTAGTTTAGGCCTAATATCGCTATTTCAACTTATTTTGACTCCTTTACTTTATTTTGTCACAAAAAAATTACAAAAGATAGGTTCGTTTTAATGGTTAGTTTTATTTTAATAGTTATTTCTACTTAAGTAAGGCTAATTAATACATTGGTAGTACTTTTATCTTTATTTTTTATTTTATAGGCAAGAGTTGATGTAGGGTGGATAGATTCTTGGTTAATTAAGCCAATTTTAAGCAAATTTGGTTATAAAGGCCAAGTTTTAAAGCCCAATACCTTAGCCCATCAGATTTTTAAAACCTAAAATAAACCCTCTCCTTAATATAACCTAAGACCTTAGACCTATACACCCTAGAGACCCTAGACCAAGAAAAAGAATCCGCCGCTTTTCAGGATAGAACCCCACCCCCCATCGAATCATCTTCTTCTTCAGAGAAGAAACAGCCATTTCCTTGGCTTCTTCTTAAGCAAAAAACAACGACCATCCTTCCTCTACAGATAACACAGCAGCCATCTTCAACCCCAAAAATCCCAAGCTCCATGAACGACCAAAAAAGACCTTAGTTTTGAACCCAACACACAAAAAAACAGACCCCTGACTGCCGTTCACCTCCTTCAGCAGAAAACGACGACCACCCTTCAGTGGCACCACCACAACGCTGGTTACCCGCCGGAAAAGAAACTTCAGCAGCCGCCATCGCCTTCACCCAAACAACATCTCCCGCCACCAGCGACATACACAACACCAGCGACCCCTGAACTTCAAAGCCAGACCTTCGTCCCATCTCTTTACTACTGGAATCCGGCGAGAAAAACCAGGTTCCCACCGCACAGCACCACCCCCACCT
Source organism: Nicotiana attenuata (assembly GCF_001879085.1). NCBI lineage: Eukaryota > Viridiplantae > Streptophyta > Magnoliopsida > Solanales > Solanaceae > Nicotiana > Nicotiana attenuata. The sequence goes on from NW_017670494.1 coordinate 262,745, forward strand.
CTGTTTCGCCGTCTCACACCACCCAGACCTGCCGGACCTCACCTGAAAGAGACGGAAAAGGGGGAAACATTAAGGGAAGAGGGGATCGATTTTTTGGGGTTGAAATACAAACAGAAGACGGGGAAAAATGGGAATTTGAAAAAGAAAATTAAGGCTTGGGCTTGGTTTCTGATTCTGTTTTGTGGCTTTTCATTTAGATCTTTGATATAAAAATAAGAAAAAATCAGTCCAATTTAATTTTAGTTTGACTTCAAACTAGAAAATATGCAAGGATATTTCAGTTTTCATTTGTGGTTTTCAATCATAGAGCTTAGTTGAAATCCGAGGTTGGTTTGCTGTTGGTGGTCTCAATGTTGGAGTTCGATTGCTGCCCAGTCGAGGTTGCTGTTCGTTAGTTCCGATTTGACTGCCGTGCAAGAATCCGGTCTAAGATCGTCCATCCTATTGGTTTTTTTTGGTGTTTAACAATATCAATTGAGGTCCAATTCTTCCTTCCTATACTCATTTTATTCTAGCTTAATGTTAATTGTTTGTTCGGTGATATGATCGCGTTGTTCGTGTAGTTGTTCTTCATAGTTTTGAATTTGCTCACTTAGTTATCCGCTCGTACGTTTACTCGAATTGGTTATAGCTGAACATGATTTTGTCACAACATAGAAACTGGGTTGCTATTCTGATAACAACAAGGTCGAGAATCCAAACTAGAGGATGGGATTGAGAAGTAAATGCGGAAGCAATAACAATAAGGAATTGAACAACAAGAATTAAAGTGCAGAAAATAAAGAATATGGACAAATTCAGGGAAAGAATTCCAAGAACTTCCAAGAACGCAAGTTCTAAAGCCTTGACAAGATCCAAGCAACAACGTTTTGATTTATTGAAGAAATCAAACGCCTTTACTTAAGAACAAATCAAAAACAATAGATTCGGATCTTGACCGCTTTACGAGTAACTTGAGACAACAATTAATAACTAGTATTAATCTCCTTCTAAGAATACCACAAAGGAATCAATGATATCACAATAAAGAAGTTATCTTACTACCTTGAATTATGAACTAGTAAAGGTTGAAAGATAAATCTCAAAGCATAAGTAACAAAGGTTCAAAAGAACTCTCAAAGTATAATATTATTAATCAATAATGAAGTGCCAATATGAATGAAAAGAACTCCTATTTATAGGAGAAAAAAAATCCTAAAAACTAGGTAGGGTGGCTGCCAAGGCAACCCTAACTTGGAGGCTAAGGTAACTACTAGAAAACCTAATAAAAGCTAATAAAAATAAGAGGGTGGGCGGCCAAATCCCTTAGGGGCAGATTTGGGCATTAAAATTACTAGTTTGGGCCATTGGTTTGGACTCAAATTGGGCTCCTTTTGAAGCACCCCCTTTGGACCTCTTTTAAGCTCATTTTAAGCTCTTCTGGATGCTCTTTTGGTGGACTTCAAGGGCTGATGTTGGACCCAATCTTCCTCCTCTTGAACTTCAATTTGGGCCACCAAATAATTGTAAAACTTGGATAATTCATCTCCTTTGGGCTTGAGCTCTTCCTCTACAATTAAAAGCTTTTTTATTTGCCATTGAAGTCCAGCAATCTTAGTCTGCAGTTCTTTAGCTTGAGATCTTGTAATTGTCCTTCTTGGAGCTTCCAAAACTCCATCATTGTCCCTGATGCTATCATTCCCCTCTTATTGAAAAGAATTCGTCCCCGAATTCGATCCTACATCAAAAAAAGACAAGTCAGCAACATTGAATGTAGCACTTACTTGAAACTCACAAGGAAGGTCCAGCTTGTAAGCATTGTCTCCAATCCTTTCAAGGACTTGAAATGGGCCATCTCCTCTAGGATGCAACTTTGACTTCCTTTTGGAAGGAAATCTCTCCTTCCTAAAGTGAACCCAAACTAAATCTCCAGGTTGAAAAATAACTTGTTTTCGACCCTTATTCTTTCTCAAGGCAGTTTGCTCATTTTTCTTCTCAATTGCAAGCCTTGTTTGCTCATGAATTTTTTTCATCATTTCAGCCTTTGTCCTACCATCAAGATTAGCAATATCATTAGTAGGTAATGGTAATAAATCAAGGGGAGTAAAGGGATTAAAACCATAAACAACCTCAAAAGGAGACATACCTGTAGAAGAATGGATTGTTCTATTGTAAGCAAATTCAATCATAGGTAAGTGATCTTCCCAAGAAGTTAATTTACCTTTCAAAACAGCCCTCAACATGTTTCCTAAGGTTCTATTAACTACTTCAGTTTGTCCATCAGTTTGTGGGTGACAAGAAGTAGAAAACAACAATTTAGTGCCTAACTTCCCCCAAAATACACGCCAAAAGTGGCTCAAAAACTTAGCATCCCTATCACTAACAATAGTTCTAGGTATACCATGCAATTTAACAACTTCTTTTACAAATAGATCAGCAACATGTGAAGCATCATTAGTCTTTAAACAAGGAATAAAACGAGCCATTTTGGAGAACCTATCTACCACAACAAATATACTATCCTTACCATACCTTGTTCTAGGCAAACCTAACACAAAATCCATAGAAATATCAATCCAAGGTGAAGTAGGAACAGGTAATGGCGTGTAAAGACCATGTGGTAATACTTTAGATTTAGCTTGTTTACATTCCAAACATTGTGCACACACTCTTTCAACATCTTTTCTCATGCCAGGCCAAAAGAAATTTTCAGCAAGTATGTCTAGTGTCTTTGGGACTCCAAAGTGACCCATAAGGCCTCCACAATGTGCTTCCCTTACAAATACTTCACGTAAAGAGCAATTAGGAATACACAACTTATTTTCCTTAAAAAGAAACCCATCTTGAAGATTAAACCTCTCAAAAGTACCCAACTTACAATCTGAAAAAATCTTGCCAAAATCAACATCATTAGCATAAAGTCCCTTGATTTGATCAAAACCCATCAATTTACAAGTCAGAGTAGTAACTAAGACATACCTTCTTGAAAGTGCATCAGCAACAACATTCTCTTTCCCTTGTTTGTAAGAAATTACATAAGGAAAAGTTTCAATGAATTCAACCCACATAGCATGCCTCCTACTAAGCTTACCTTGACTCTTCAAGTAATTCAAGGATTCATGGTCAGTTTTAATGACAAACTCTCTTGGCCACAAGTAATGTTGCCATGTGGCTAAAGCCCTTACCAAAGCATATAGCTCTTTGTCATAAGTGGAATAGTTCAATGTGGCTTCACTCAACTTCTCACTAAAGTAGGCAATATGTTTAGAATCTTGCATCAAAACATCACCTACTCCTTTGTCAGAAGCATCACATTCAATTTCAAAAGATTTAGAGAAATCAGGCAATTGTAACAAAGGAGCAGAACATAACTTTTCTTTCAACAAGTTAAAAGCATCATCTTGTTCTTTTCCCCATGTAAAAATCTTATTCTTTTTAGTAACTTCAGTTAAAGGAGAAGCAATGGTACTAAAGTCTCTCACAAACCTCCTATAAAAACTAGCAAGTCCATGAAAACTCCTAACTTCAGTTATACTCTTAGGTTTAGGCCATTCCTTTATTGCTTTGATTTTCTCTTCATCAACCTCAACTCCTTTAGAACTAACTACAAAACCCAAGAAAATCACACGATCCACACAAAAAGTACACTTTTCAAGATTAGCAAATAAAAGTTGCTTTCTAAGAACTTCAAAAACTTGTTTTAGGTATTCTACATGCTCCTCTAAAGTGTTAGAAAAGATCAAGATATCATCAAAGTACACCACAACTAATTTCCCATGAAAATCCTTAAAGATTTGATTCATTAATCTCATGAAAGTGCTAGGTGCATTAGTCAAGCCAAAAGGCATAACTAACCACTCATAAAGCCCATATTTGGTCTTAAAAGCAGTTTTCCATTCATCTTCAGGATTCATTCGAATCTGATGGTAACCACTTTTTAGATCAATTTTGGAAAAGATTTTGGATCCATGTAATTGATACACGTCATCAAGACGGGGAATAGGATGGCGATAATTTACCGTTATCTTGTTGATTGCTCTACAATCCACGCACATCCTCCAAGTTCCATCCTTTTTGGGTACCAATAGGACGGGAACAGAGCAAGGGCTCATGCTCTCTCTCACAAAGCCTTTCTCAAGCAACTCCTCAACTTGCCTTTGAAGCTCTTTTGTCTCTTCTGGATTACTCCTATAAGCAGGCCTATTTGGGATTTGTGATCCAGGCACAAAATCAATTTGATGCTCAATGCCACGTAAAGGTGGCAATCCATTAGGAATATCTTCAGGAAAGACATCTTCAAAATCCTGCAGAAGAGAAGAAATACTACTTGGCAAAGAAGAAGTTAGTAACTCAGAATTAATCAAAGCTTCTTTGTAAGTAAGTAGTATTATGGGCAACCCCTCTTTTCTTTCATTTAAACACTCTTTGGCTTTTATATAGAAAGTCTCTTTTTTCCCTTCCTTAGCCTCTTTCCACTCACCAAGACCTTCTACTTTTTCACTCAAACCCCCTTTTATCTCTTCTCTCAAATGGCTACCCTCTCTCTCTTTCTCTCGGCCATCTATCTTTTTTTCTAACTCTTGGCCTCCTTTATTTTCTTTTCCCTCAAGCTCACTTTTTATCCCTCCCCTTGGTTTTCCCATTGTTTCCCTTAATCTCTTCTGATCTTCAAACACTTGAGAAGGAGATAAAGGTGCAAGAGTAAATTTCCTGTCATTAAGCTCAAAAGAATATCTATTCTTCCTTCCATCATGAAAAACATTCCTATCCTACTGCCAAGGACGACCCAGTAAGATATAACAAGCTTGCATAGGGATTATGTCACAAAGAATATCATCCTCATATCTACCAACATTGAATGAAATCATGCATTGTTTGTTTACCTTTAGTTCACCACTATCATTTAACCATTGGAGTCTATAGGTACTATGGTGTTTCAAGCATGCAAGTCCTAATTTTTTCACAAAGTATGAACTCACCACATTAGCGCAACTACCACTATCAATGATCATAGAACACGTTTTTCCCTTTATCCCACACCTAGTATGAAATATATTCTCCCTTTGTTTTTCATTATTGCATCCCAAATTGATAGTCATAATCCTCCTAACTACCCCAATCATGCCATCGTTAAAAGGTAGTTCTACTTCATCTTCATCTTTACTCACACCTCTCTCCTCTTCCTCACATTTATTACTCTCGTATTCTCCACTCATAATCTTCCTAGACACCCCAATCATACCAGTGTGAGGCAGTTCTACATCGTCTTCATCACTCACATCTCCCTTTTCTTCTTGTCCCTCACTTTTTTCGTTCTCATATCCCCCATCTTCTCTAAGAATGATGTTTCTTCTACTTGGACATTCATGCATCATATGTCCCCTTACTTTACATTTATGACATTGAATAGAACTAGAAGGTATAGAAGGTTTAGGATTAAAGGTTTTACCTCCCTCTTTGTTTTCAAATTTTCCTTTACCCTTGTCTTCTTGAGGTCTAGAAGAACTCTGCTTCTCTTGATTCGGCCATGGCTTCTTGGAGATGGTGTTTGACCGACCTTTCCACGAGCTAGTTTGCTTTCTTTTATTTTGCTTTTCTACCTTTACAGACAAATCAACTAACTCATCTATTGTTACATATTGTTGTAATTCTACTACATCAGCTATTTCCTTATTTAAACCATTTAAAAACCTAGCTATTCTTGGAATTGCAAATTTCACCTTTCGAATTGTTGATGCATAGCTTGCAAGGTAAAATTATTTATTGCTTTGATTTCGGCTTCTTGGAGAAACCTCTGTTCATCATCACTACCTGTCCGCGACATCTTAAAAAAAATAATTAGATTGTATCCCACAAATTGGCTTTTTCCTCAATTGTTCTCACACACACTTGCCTTTTTTCCTCTCGAAATAACCTTTGAACAAAATACTTTGTAGATTTATAGTTAAACCCAAATCGTATGAAGCTCTTAGTAGTAAAATATAGATTTTTGGGGAATGAATCAAAGAAGAACCAAATCCTAGAACTAGTAGGCTCGGTTGAAACAAGACACGAACAAAAAGGAAAGGTTTATATATTTAGATCAGAAAGAGTAAGAAAAATTGAATTTTTTTTCTTATCTTTGAAATCTAGGATATAGTTATCCGCTCGTATGTTTACTCGAATTGGTTATAGCTGAACATGATTTTGTCACATCATAGAAATTGGGTTGCTATTCATCAACTAAACTACGTTAAATTAGATAAAAGGGGCTTGGGTGTACATTTCATGTGACCCTGCCATAATTTTGAATAATAATAATAAAAATAAACATGTTAAACCCGGGTGTGCATTTTATGTGACCCGACTTCAATTTCCAATATTGTTAAATAAAATAAAACGTGTCGTGAACCACGGGTGCATTTCATGTAGCGTGGTTTACGATGTGTTTTCAACAATCATGGATTTTCTTAAAAAACATTACAAGCGGTTAGAAAGTTAAAAATGCACGTATGTTTAAAATATGTAATTAATCAGATAAGTAGGCCAATAATAATAGTTGAGCGACCGTGCTAAAACTATGGAACTCGGGAATGCTTAACACCTTCTCCCGGGTTAACAGAATTCCTTACCCGGATTTCTGTGTTGGCAGACCATAAATAAGAGTCAACTTTCCTCGATTTGAGATTTTAAACCGGTGACTTGGGACTCCATAAATTATCCCAAGTGGCGACTCTAAACTTAAATAAATAATCCCGTTTCGGTTGTCACTTAAATTGGAAAACACTCCCTTATACCCCTCTCGGGTAGAAAAAAGGAGGTGTGACACTCATCACCACACCTATACGTCGTACTCAACACTAACACGTAGCAAATAAGATAACAACACCTATTCCCTCAAGCTAAGGTTAGACCAAACACTTACCTCGATTCCACGGCCAAACTCAAGCCTCAAATACCGTTTTTCCTTTGATTTCCACTTCCAAACCACCCGAATCTATGTATAAATAACTAATTAACATCAATTGACGCTAAATAAACCAATTCTAATGCATGAGTATAGATTTTCCAATATTTTCCCGAAAAAGTAAAAAACCGACCCCGGGCCCACTTGGTCAAAACTCGAAGTTCGAACCAAAACCCGATTACCCATTCACCCACGAACCCAAATATGCAATTGGTTTTGAAATCAGACCTCAACTTGAGGTCCAAATCCCCAAATTTTGAAATTCCTAAATTCTACCCAAGACACCCAATTTCCCATGAAAAACCCTAGATTTTGAGATGAAATAGATTGAAGAAAATGAGTTAGAAATCGTTTACCTATGATTTGGGGAAGAACTCTCCTTTAGAAAATCGCCTATGGGAGCTTAGGGTTTGAAAATGGGAGAAATGAGTTCAAAATCCCGTCTAAGCCATGTTTTGATCAGTTGCAGATGTCGCACTCGCAAATGCGAGACAGGCGTCGCAAACGCGAACCTGCTGCATTCCTGCTACTGTCGCAATTACGAACCTTTGATCGCAATTGCGAAGGCTGACCCTCCCTGATGACTTCGCAAATGCAAAGGTTCTTTCGCAAATGCGAACTATGCTGGCCCAGGGCTTCTTCGCAATTACGATAAAACCCTCGAAATTTCCAAGCCTGTGAAGGTCGCAAATGCGAAGCCTGATCTCGCAATTTTGAGATCAGAGGCCTGCAACAAATACCAGATGCAACAACAAATTTTCTAAGTCCAAACTCACTCCGTTGGCTATCCAAAACTCACCCGAGCCCTCAGGGCTCTAAACCAAACATGCATACAAGTCTAAAAACATCATACGGACTTGCTCGTGCGATCAAATCGCCAAAATAATATCTCAAACAACGAATTTAACACCAAAACTCATGATTTTCTTAATAAATCTTGAAATTTATATTTTCGCAACTGGACGTCCAAATCACGTCAAATCAGTTTCGTTTCTCGCCAAATTCCACAGACACGACTTAAATATTATATAAAAACTATACCGGACTCCGGAACCAAAATACAGGCCCGATATCATTGAGGTCACACACTATTCCATTTCTAAAAATCCTTATATTTTCCAGCAAATAATTTTCTTCAAAAATTTATTTTTCGGGCTAGGGACCTCGGAATTCGATTCCGGGCATATGCCCAAGTCCCATATTTTACTACGGACCCTGCGGGACAGTCAAATCAGGGTTTTGGGTCCATTTACCAAAAATATTGACCGAAGTCAACTTTACTCAATTTTAAAGGCAAAATTCAATATTTTTCTTAAATTTCACACAAAGGCTTCCCGGAAATGCACTCGGATTGTGCACGCAAATCGAGGAGAAAGAAACTGAGGTTTCAAGGCCTCGTAACCCGGATTCGAATTCAAAAACAAAAGATGTCCCTTTGGGTCATCACATTTATGCACTTATTATTGGTTTGAGAAAATGTCGAGGTAGGCCATGGAAATACTGGGGAGAGGTGATTAGGCAAGATATGGCGCGACTTCAGCTTACTGATGACATCACTCTTGATAGGAAGGTGTGGAGGTCGAGGATTGGGGTAGAAGGTTAATAGGTGGTTGTAAGTTTCTCGTTTTCTTACCAGTTACCTTAGTAGCACTCATGTTCCTGCATATTCTTAAGTAGATCTTTATTACGCCATGTGATCAGGGGCGGATCTACCTTAGCCCAAGCGATGTCACATGACACCGCTTCGTCGAAAATCTTTACTAATTATTTATATATAATTCAAATAAAAAAATAAGAAAAACGATAAAATTAAATAAGTGACACCACTTGTCACAAAGAGGCATTTAGCTTATCTGGTCAAAACCTAAAGATTTCTGTGCAGGGCCGTGAGTTCGAACCTGTGTAGCTTCATTCTACTTTTTAATACTTTTGTACTACTTGACTAGCACATACCTTTTTTGAATTGGAGGGATGCTGCTTGTGTTATATCCCTTGCATGTGATCTAGCTCGCTTCTATTATTGTGTTTTCTGTTGTTATTTTTTGGTACTACTTATTCTCCCTTCCCCCTATCCTTTTCTCTCTCTTCTTCTTCTTCCCCCTCGTCTTCTTCCTATTCTTTTTCTTGTCTTCTTCTCACTCTTTCTAAGCCGAGGGTCTATTAGAATCAACCTCTCTACCTTCACTAGGTAAGGGTAAGGTCTACGTACACACTACCCTCCACAAACCCCACTTATAAAAATATATTGAGTTTGTTGTTTTTGTTATTTGTAAAATTCATGTTTGTATTGGTAATACCGTGTTTAGTTCTTAATATTAAATTATGTTAATACCGTAAAACATCTATGAATAATGCAAAATCTTGTACTAACAATAAATGCTTTATAAATGATACATCAATTATACTGAGACAATAAGAAATAGGAAATAGGGAAAGATGCGCTCAATCCCTTGCTTCTTGTTCAAATTTAGGAGTAGGAGCTCTAGAGCTTTTTTCTTTTGCAAGCTGCTATGCTATATATATAAAAGAAAGTTAAGTTAGCGTTGTAGTGCATCGAAAAAGCAAAAGAGAAGAGCAAAGGTCGAGGAATGAAAGTATAAAGAAAGCTACTTCAAAATTGAAGGGGCTCGTCCATTCTCTATATGATTTTAGTCAATATATTAAATTTTTTTTTTTGGAACCCCAGGAAAACCCGCAGCTGCTACAGCCTCTGCCCTTCGGGTGAGCACTCTGTGGTGAGCACTCTGTGCGCACTGGGTAAACCCCCACTAATTTAATTATATTTTTTAATATCTACTCTGTTTACCCTAGAATCCGGATAACAATTGAATTTATATGGGGTTTTAAGGATCCGTGAACTAAAAGATACAAAAGGTTTAGATTGAGGAAAATAAAAGATAAAGACTCAACAATTGCTGTTAAAGTAAATAATCGCAGAATATAATATTGCTTAGAACAATTGTGCTTGATAGCGTACAAGAATTGAGAGAGATGGTACTGTAGTGTAATGGTTTCCGATGCCCTCTTTATGGGGTCTTCTCCCCTTTTATACATTCTGATTAAGGGTAAAAATAAGGTAGGTAAATCAATTACATCGCGGATCCCTGTAATTACGCCTTAATGGCCTGAAGTGGTTGAGAAAATCACGTTTGGGTGAGATATCCGGCGACGCTTGGTTATCCGTTACGAGTCCGGCTTCCGACCTTGTGTGTTTCTCCATCCGGTGGTGACTCATATCGAGCTCTGCAACGGTCTCGAAATGACTCGACCTCAGTTGTAGACGTGGCCGTCGTTCTACCTTGCATCCAGGTCGGGTTCGATGGCCCCGACTTGCCCCGGACCGGACCCAACCCGGTCGGGCTCAAGCAAAAAAGGGTATCACCCAATACAGATAGTCCCCTCGTTTATTAGAGAGTAATGATAATAAACGATATGATCGGTGACGTGATGCCCGTGACGTATGGCCATACGCCAGGTGAAGAAGCCATCGAGTGCTTTGACCACGCCTGCTGTAGGCATTTAATGCTTCTCTTAATTATCTGTCGCTTCGTGTCTGTAACTTCGCGATTCGTGCCACCGCCTCATGGGAAAAGTATAAACGACCCTTCCAGGTTCAACATTTCTTATCTTTCTCAAATTTTGCATTGGTTGTATTTTCTTTTCATCTCTTCGTAAAGCTTCAAGAAATGGCGAAAACTTCACAAAGTGTTCCTTCTAGACCAAGCTCGGCCGCGAGCCCCGCTAGATCTGATGAACCTGCGCCAGAACCCCCATTGAAAGCTTTTACACCGACTGGTTGCTCGGTATCTGCCGACTTCCAGGTTGAAAACCCATCATCGGTCCCGGGCCGCGGCGAACCGGCATCGGAGTATATCAGCCTAATCACTCCCGGTTGCCTAGACCGGGTGAGGGCTGAATGTAGATGGGAAGGAAAAGACCTGGTCGCCCCTTCCCGTGACGAGTCGATTATGACTCACGTTGAAGGGTATCTTAGTGTATATACATATCCCTTCACCTTAGGCCCCTTAGAACCCATTATAGTGGAGTTCTGCCGGCGGTACGAGGTGACCTTAGGTCAG
>NW_017670494.1:277660-281324 GCF_001879085.1 Nicotiana attenuata
CTGCCCACGTAACTGCTGGAAACTCGATCAGACTTTGCTTTATTGCCTGGATGCGACTGAGCTGTTGGCGTTCAATCCTTGAGTGAAGGCTTGTACTGCCCAGTCATCCGTGACTGGGGGAAGATCCATCCTCTCCATTTGAAATCGAGACACAAATTCCCGGAGTGTCTCGTTTATGCGCTGTCGGACCTTGAATAGGTCGGATTTCCTTGTTTCTACCCTGATCGCCCCGGCGTGAGCTTTCACGAAGGCATCGGCTAACATGGCGAACGAATCGATGGAATTTGGCGGTAAGTTATGATACCACGTCATTGCCCCCTTGGACAAGGTTTCTCCAAACTTTTTCAACAAAACTGACTCGATTTCATCATCTTCGAGATCGTTTCCCTTAATCGCGCATGTGTATGCTGTCACATGCTCGTTTGGGTCCGAGGTCCCATTATACTTCGGGATATCGGGCATTCTAAATTTCTTAGGGATAGGTTTTGGGGCGGCACTGGATGGGAACGGTTTTTGTACAAACTTTTTAGCGTCAAGGCCTTTCAGGACCGGAGGTGCACCTGGTATTTGGTCGACCCTGGAGTTGTATGTTTCTACTTTTTTATTGTTGGCCTCGATCTTTTCCTCCCCCTTTTCGATTCGTTCGGTCAATTCTTCTAGCCTCCTAAGAACCGCAGAATCAGCATCCGGCCCACCCCGTTCCGGCTGTACTGGGGTCGGATTGATGATTGCAGCTGCACGGGGAGCCTCCTCGGACCTGACAGGCTCCTGGACCCGGCTCTGGAGCTGAGCTATAGCCGATTGCTGGGCTTGCAGCACGTCAAAAATCATTTTAAGGTTGATAGTCTCTTCGCCGACTGCCTGGGCCCTCGAATCGTCCTCTCCCCGGACGCTATGTGATGATCCGGAGGCCTGATCAGTGTTGAGCGCCATCCAGGAACCGGCATCTATCGGGTTTTCGAGCCCGAGCATTCCATTGTTTCCTGTCTGCTGTTCAAGTTCGTTGTTGATTGATTGTGCCATTCTATGAGTTGGTAATTTGAATGTAAGATGGACTCTTTTGCAAAGAACCAGTGTATTGTGATGCGTCAAGAAAGAGTATCAAAGAGCTCACTAATATCCTTAGCCCCACGGTGGGCGCCAAACTGTTTACCCTAGAATCCGGATAACAATTGAATTTATATGGGGTTTTAGGGATCCGTGAACTAAAAGATACAAAAGGTTTAGATTGAGGAAAATAAAAGATAAAGACTCAACAATTGCTGTTAAAGTAAATAATCGCAGAATATAATATTGCTTAGAACAATTGTGCTTGATAGCGTACAAGAATTGAGAGAGATGGTACTGTAGTGTAATGGTTTCCGATGCCCTCTTTATGGGGTCTTCTCCCCTTTTATACATTCTGATTAAGGGTAAAAATAAGGTAGGTAAATCAATTACATCGTGGATCCCTGTAATTACGCCTTACTGGCCTGAAGTGGTTGAGAAAATCACGTTTGGGCGAGATATCCGGCGACGCTTGGTTATCCGTTACGAGTCCGGCTTCCGACCTTGTGTGTTTCTCCATCCGGTGGTGACTCATATCGAGCTCTGCAACGGTCTCGAAATGACTCGACCTCGGTTGTAGACGTGGCCGTCGTTCTACCTTGCATCCAGGTCGGGTTCGATGGCCCCGACTTGCCCCGGACCGGACCCAACCCGGTCGGGCTCAAGCAAAAAAGGGTATCACCCAATACATACTCATAAGTAAACAAATTTATTTTTTTCATTTTAGAAAAATAAGGTAACCAACTATTGAAAAGCATTTCTTTTGCCTTATTCCCGTAGTGGTAAGGATCTGGATCCCTTCATCCTTAGTCAGATGAGAATAAAAAGATCTTGTAGGAAGCACTTTCTCCTTTAATGGGCTTTATGCAGCGCGAATTCAAATTAATCGCGGCTCCAATAAGGTACGGGACACTCAGGGGCGGATCTAGAATTTTAAAGTGATGGGTGCTTGCCGATAAAAAATTCGAAAGAAGAGAAAAAATGAGTTTAATTGTGGTTGCTCACTCTATATTTATTTAATTATTTTTATAATTGCCTATATAAATTTACTAAATCTGGTTAAAAGTAATAGGTGCTCAAGCACCCATAAATCTCCATATACATCCGCCACTGGGGACACTGAGATAGAAATAAATTAAAAAAACGAAAACAACATTGCGACTTTTTCCATCTTTGAATTGAATCTAACCGTAAGTTTATATATATATATATATGATAATTAATATTATTGTCAAAAACTAAGTGCTAATTATTAAACATGTAATGAAGTCACAGGACGACATTAAGGTCCGGTTCATTTGCATCTTTCCCCTTCACTCCTTTCTTTTCCAATCGCCCCGCGAAGACAGACGTTCGGAAAGGTTCTCGAGATTTTCAATCGCTCTTTTTAGTGGGGAGGAATAATGCGGGAAGGGAGCGAGACCAAGCCCCACAATATATCGTTGGAAAGATATTTCAAAGGCCTACAACTTTTATGCTTTGAGTTTTTCCAGATTCCTTACACATTTCACAAAACCCTGCTGGAAGACGGACCTTCTGCAAACTTAGTCGATTTTGTCAAATCTTATGCACCTCACTCTCCGTCTTGATTCCAAAACAACTATTTTCATCCATAATCATCCCGATGAGACTTCACATGTATAAAATATCAAATTAATACCTATTTAATATGTCCACACCTAGTCCGAATGTACGGGATGTTACAGTATACAATTGTACGTAAAGAGTTAAAAAAATTTAATTCAATTATTAAACTGAAATAATATCAATTGTCGATAAAAATTTCAAAAAAAAAGGATGTAATTGTAAGAGTATACCGTTACATTATATATCATACTATAATTTTTATTTTTTTTCATTTTCAATTTGCCGTCACGCTGGGTAAAAACTTAAGGCAAATTAAAAGGGAAAAGACAAGTGAATTTACGTGTAATAAGTATACTATTATAGTATATTGTATACTATTACAACATACTGTTATAGTGTATTTCATATTATTACAGTATGCTTAATAATATATTGTATACTATAATAGTATACTGTTGCAGTATAACTATATACTCCTATAGTATATTGTATATTGTAGCTGTATACTGTTAGGTAACTATGTTCTTCTTCGATTATTACAATATACCGTTGCAGTATATTATAAACTATAATAGTATACTGTTGCAGTATAGCTATATAGTCCTACAACATATTGTATNAATACAAAACTAACATGGATATTCGAATATTGAACTGGCACGAATATTTGAGAATTGGACTAACATCAATATCATAGTACTAAGATGGCACGAATATCTAAGTATTAGACTGACATGAGTAGCTGAGTATTGAACTGACTTGAATATCTGAGTATTGAATTGACATGAGTATCTGAGTACTGAATTGGCATAAGTATCTGACTACTGAACTGACATGAGTATTTGAGTACTGAACCGGCATGAGTATCTGAGTACTGAACTGACATGAGTTATTGAGTACCGAACTGGCAGTGAGTATCGTAGTAGTACGTAGTAACTTGACTAGTAGTAGTTAGTTTGTAGGTCGTCGTACGGTTAACTTTAGTTTAAATTTTTAACGTAAACTAGTAGGTACGTAAGGTAAGTAAACG